>NW_013525894.1:0-588 GCF_000836215.1 Papilio polytes
TTTCAGTAAAAAAAATAGTTAAATCACAAGATAAATTCCATTCATTGTGATGTTTTATTCATTTTTGAATTATAAGAATGGTTACAATTACAAGATGGACTACAACAAGAGATTTTAAGTCAACATCACTTTTCTATTATGATAATATCTCTGTGACAAATTCTTAAAGAATTCTACTGTTGCTTAGCATTATTTCATATAAACTGTTTATTTATGTTTTCGTCTTCTTTCCAAATTATTTTAACTATCTTAAGTCTTGAGAGTTGATTAAATGTTACATAAAGAATACAGCATCACTATGTTCTAATTGTATTCCTTCTGCCATCCGAAAGCAACTGTAACTGAATATTATAATACTTAAAATATGTAATCATGTAAAAGCTGAGTTAGTCCATTCTGTGTTTTAGAAGTTAGTCCATTCTGTAAGAAAACTCCATGTTAATCAACACAAGAATTGTTACATAACTTTATTCAGTGTTACTCATTCTAATTTTCAAAATATACATTAAATGTATAGTATCCGGTATATGTATAGTATAGTATCCGGCTAAATACTTTACAAATAAATTGGTCATTTAAGCTATGTAT
>NW_013525895.1:0-921 GCF_000836215.1 Papilio polytes
AAACAATTTTTTTCAAATGCAATTTTCGTCATCAGCAACACAAATACATCTTTCCCAAATCTGGAATTTTTCTTATAATATCACAAACACTCCAATTTTATTACATGTATAATTAATGATTTCATATGAGTTATGTTTAAATACTAAGTATGTGTACAACCGCAACTCAACGTGTTGGTAATAAATTTTCTTAGATGACATTCGGTAATAAGCGGAAAATTTTGCACCAAATGTGACAGTACTAAGTGATTAATGTTGGTAGAGAAATTGTAATGTCATGAAAATTTTGTTGTCGATGTGTTATCATTATTTTATTAGGTGCCTAGTGAACCTTTGTTGTATGCACACACATAAGTTACCTCAATATTTTCTCTTGTGTCGTTCGCTTGACTTGAGGAGAGTCGACGGGACTTGACGCAGTAAAATTGATTTACATGAAGTAACTAGCTGTAGCTCGCGACTTCACCCGTAAATAAAAAAACAGCCTATGTTACTCACTGATAACGTAGCTTTCTAATGGTGAAAAAAGTTAAATCGGCACAGTAGTTTTTTAATTATTTCAATACATACAAAAATAGAACCCAACTTTAGTCCCTTTTCCTTCCTACCTTTTTTCTTATACGAAAAGTATGGGAAGGGAACGTGGATTTGACGGTATAGGATACGCATAGGAAGGGGAAATATCCTCTTTATGTGCATCTCTGTCGATCAAGGGTAAGCAAATTGCGAATGTCCATGGCCAGTAGTTATCTTGCTATTTCGGAGATTCAGGTGGCCGCTTGCTTGTTTGCCTCCTTATAATTTAATAAAAAAGATGTCCTCTTTATAATATTAGTATAGTATATTATTAATATTTTTGACCGACTTCCCAAAAGAAGGAGGTACTCAATTCGTCTGTATGTTTTTTTTTTTTTTATTTTT
>NW_013525896.1:0-601 GCF_000836215.1 Papilio polytes
CTGTGGACGCGATATCGTTTCAGCTGAAGTGCACAAGAGGGCAGTGCCGCAGCTCGTTTGACTGCTTCACTACCATTCGAATTAAATTGCTGGTTTTTTTGCATCACCATTTGCAAACAGATAACAGATGCCAAAAAAAATAATGTACAATATTTATTTAGCACTAACAGTACACGCAACGTTGTATGAATTCGAAATCATTGTACAGTCAAAAAAATAAATTTGCTTATCACTGAGGACTTAATCCATAGAAAGTGAAATTTACAAGGTTATTTTATTACTAGAAACATGTATTAAGATACAGGTATTGTAGAATGTTTATAGAATCTTGAACCACAATTTCCACCTATCATATTGTGAACAAGAAATTACGTATCTTCGAAATGGGTACGAAGTATAGGTTCTCGACTGTAATGTAACTTTTTGAACAGTTTAATCGACTTACCCGAACTGCTCGGCGCGCAAGTATAGTTGCCAGAATCTTGTGGTATAGCTCTTGCTATTAGCAGGCGACTGGTCCTCGTCTTCTGGTCTGTCAGTACATTTATGCCACCTCTCTGCGCGTAATTAACCACGTCTTTGTCTCGAAACCAATAAATAA
>NW_013525897.1:0-1444 GCF_000836215.1 Papilio polytes
TTCCTAACCACACATGTTGCAGACCAAAGTCGACGACACCATGGTCACCAAGAAGAAGTCCAAGATACCTTGCCTCTCGCTATCCTCCTTCCTGCCCGCGTTAGAGGGTAATACTTCAGCTAATTTGGCTGACCTTTTTTTAGGCAATGGCCTCGTCGACACCGGTTGCGTTCACTCGCTGCACTCACTTTCTTGTCTCTCGATCAGGTGTACGCAATGCAATCGGTTTGTGTAAAGTGATACGGTGTTTGTGTTTAAAAATTGTTCTTTTCGGTGAATTGCGACATATTTGCAGTGATATCCTGTTTCTGTCGTTCAGTGTTTGTGATTGCAATGATGTTCTTGCAGTGTGAGATATTCCTGATTTGTTTATGTTGTTGTTATTGTACTTTTGTTAATTTTGTATCGGTTACTTTTTAATTCTATTTTATATTTCGACTTTATTAACTGTTTACTATGTCTATGCTGTAATGCAAAAATTGCAAACTTTTGCCATTGCGAATAAAAATACAACTTGCTGAAGATTTAGTTATGTTTACTATTTTTTTAAACTAAAAACAAGAATCCTTGCTCTACAACATTTGCACATGCATAAAGTGAAAGAATAATATAAAATTCGAGACACAGTTGCCTTTAAAGGACCTTATCATTACACAACTTAGTTAAATACATTTTTGCCAACAGCACGCTGTTGCAAGGATAACCTCTTCTTAACTTGATTACTTACGTATTATTTTGTCATTTACATTATTACCTTATTCAATTCGCCACTTGTTTAAATATATTTACGATGTTATTTCATGATAATATAGCAAAGTTAATTATGACAGGTTCAAACAGTACCTAGAAATGTATTAAAATTGTTAATAAATATACAAGATATTAAAAAATGATTCAAAGTAATATCCTACTCACCTTTTTATTGCATACTTTTAAAATATTTAAGTTTAGTCGTAATCGTAAAAATCGACATGTTAGTAGTGTTGATAAAAACCAGCTGAGAAAAATAACGTAAATTCCTAGATGTTGCAGGGATTCCCCGCAATAAACAAAAACGTTGCCTTCGTAAACAGATAAACATTAATAACAATTATAGTATTGCTTTATGTAAATATTGTATTTAAAGTTAAACAATTATGCAGCTCGTTTCCATAGTCTCTTTAAAGATATAAATGAGATATAGCTCAAAATTTTTTTCCAGTATAGTATTTCAGATATATCTTGTCCAAGAAATAAGTCTAGTATTTTAAAGTCTTTCTCATCTTACATGATTCTATAACCGTTTTATACATTATTTGACATATTACATAACACATTCTAAATTAACTGTGCATTACCACTGATGAACAGTTAAAAAAGGGAACATTATTTTTTGACAGTGGATACCCTCGTTAAGAATATATTAGTTCTGTATTTTTAAATTGATTTTTTTTTCAGCGGTGAC
>NW_013525898.1:0-569 GCF_000836215.1 Papilio polytes
AACAATGTGTAACAGTCCCACGCCGACGACTGTGGGGGCGACAGTGCAGGTGGCCGCCTCGCCCAAGGACCAGGAGGCCAACCAACGCGCCGCGCAGGACGCCGTCGCACTGGACGACTCGCACCCTGTCACCACGCTGCAGGTATACACGCTTACACACATACACACTGCAGGCAATGCATGACACACTATACATAGTCCATTACACACGTTTACAGACTACACGCGATGCGTTATACTCGGTACACACTGCAGACAATACATTACATACTGTATACAGAGAATTACACACTGTAGACAATGTATTACATACCGTACATAGTGCATTACACATGTTTACAGTCTTACAAAAGATGCGCTATACTTATTTAAACAATGCAGACAATGTATTGCATAAATTTACACACTCCAGGCAATGCACTACATATTTTTACACACTGCAGACAGTGCATTACACACTGCAGAAAATGCATTATATACTGTACACAGTGCATCACATATGTTTACATGCTGCATACAGTACATTACATACTTTACACAGAGAATTACACACTTTTACACACTGCAGA
>NW_013525899.1:0-820 GCF_000836215.1 Papilio polytes
GTCAATTAATTTCAAAACATGTTACGGAAAAATATTATCTAGGTATTATAATATTTAATATGTCCGGGTAAAGTAAAAACGCAACTATTATTATATTCAAAAGATCATGAAGAATTCACATAATCTTTTAAGAATCGATTAACAAATCCCTTGTAAAGGTTCCCCATACGAACTTTCATCTCTCAAAGTTCACTTATGAAAAACAAAGTCTTTTTCATTGTACCATATTGCTTCAAAAATCAATGATGCTCAATTTTATTTATTCACTAGCTGTTCCCGTGCGGCCGCATGGAATTATAAAATCTTTAATTTATTGTTTACATTTGTCAAATTCTCAATTGCAACCACCACATGATCGTTTTTTCCAATTTATTTACCTCCTAAGTGTAATACTTTTAATTAGTGTGTGTTTACGCTTTATTATATTAGTGTAGATGTCATATTGAGATACAATTTAACAGCTTGAGATCTCTAGCGCACGGTAACGTCTTTCAGGTAATTTACCATAAGAGTGAGTGAGACGGATATAGATTTCGTTCCCTTTCTTTCACGCATGCGCGTTGCGTTATCATCCCAAACTCCTAACTAAATAAGCAGAATTTAAAAGCTTATTTTATAGAAAGTAATAATAATTTCCTTATTAAAATACATATTTTCGAATAGTTTTAAATAACAAGATTAATAATATAAATATAGAAGCCATAGGTATGTCCAATGTCCTGAAAGAAAAAAAGAAATCAAGTTTAAAATAACGGTAAAAGGCATAGATCTAAAATTAGAGTCTATAAATAGAGGCTACTAAATATTCACACCGTAAAAG
>NW_013525900.1:0-520 GCF_000836215.1 Papilio polytes
CACGGCGCGGGTCAACAGGGCAGCGATATGGCAGCGATATGGCAGCACCCTCACTTGATAATCCCTGCGCGTGCGCACGCACATACATACTAACAGCAACAAGATTGCTTACGGGAAGTTGTTTTATTTCAATGTCTTCTATACTACATATCATTTAAAATATCAAATTACCTTTGACTATGACGCAAAACGCATTCCAATTATGCAAACAGTTCGATTTCGACTAAGATTTTAAAATATCAAACTAATATAATATTTTTCTTATGTTAATATTAGTTGTTTAAAAATAGTAATATTTTCTTAATTACGCAATTAGTATTTTCAAAAAGGCAAAAAATATATGTCGACTATCAATTTAACATAGAAGAGCCATTCCGCTAATGTCCTTAGATATAAAAGCATTATTATACTTCTATACTAATGCTATAAAGAGGAAAGATTTATATTTTTGTATGTTTTGTAATAACTCAAAAATTACTGGGCCGATTTCTAGAATTCTTTTACTTTTAAAAAACTACGT
>NW_013525901.1:0-522 GCF_000836215.1 Papilio polytes
TAACACCGGGCTCACCCAGTTATTTCAGATTCTGCGTTAATTGAACTCGTTGGTGGTACAGAATTCTGAATACACGAGTTGAACCGTTTTTAATTAATCTAAAGTAATATCTCGCGAAAGATTTTAAAGTTCCGATTAATTAACTCGAAATAACGTGAAAGGTGTTTTACTAGCCTCCATTGTAAATAACATAGCCATGCTAATTGCTGCTGATGATGAACCAATACTTTTCATGCAAGATATGCAATAACTTCGAAAATTCAAATAACTATTGCAATAAAAACGCATCTCATTTATTTAAAATCCCGTTGATATCAAAACGATTTCTTACAAAACACTAACAAGCAGGAGAAAATACCACATCCACACATATAAAAATAATAGAGCAAATAACTTTTTTCCTCGACTTTAATTTCTTTTTTAATATGCTTATGATGCTTATGCGAAGGATTATAGCGCAGACTCTTAAATTGATATGTGCCTTTGGCGGGTTTTTCACAAAAGAAAATAGCGGGAACTGTA
>NW_013525902.1:0-982 GCF_000836215.1 Papilio polytes
TATCGGCAAAGAAATTCAAAGATATGTGTGAAGTCAACCAACCCGCAGTACAGCGTGGTTGACTATGGCCTAGTCACCCTAACTTAGGGTAGGTTCCGTGCCCCTCGGTGGGGACGTATAGTGGGCTGGTGAGGAAGAATCTAAGCAAAGGAGTGTGGACACATACGCTCAAAATATATAAAAAGCCGTGTATAAAATTTCACTTTCATTTGTTTTCTTAATTTCGCCTTTTAATCGAAACGTTCCACACAATATTAGGATGTTTACATTCCAAACGATACGCCTTTCTGTCTACAATATGACGTTTCCCAGAATCTTAATATGCAATTTATACGTTAATACTTTTAACTTTGGTACGTAAAATACGTTTATTTTGGTCCAAAAAATTAATAACGATTAAATTTTAAAAATAGGAATTCTCGTAAAAATGAACATAAATGTTATAACTCAAGATATGAAAAAACTAATTAAAAGAATTAGCTGTAGCGCCAGAGTCTGTTCAAGCTGTATTAAAAAAAAAACTCTTGTAGTAGATTATAGAAATTAACTTTAGGAATAAACTGAGTAGTTACAAGAAAATATTAGTACAAATTTTGCTTATTTCCTAAGTTTTATTTTATATCGCGTTTATTTGTAAGGCTGTATGTTATCCAGGCTATGTTCTACATTAATGCCAAATAGGGGGATCCGTAGAGTCATTCGTTTAGGAGGTTTTTTTCTTATATCAACTTCTACAGACTCTTGGTCCGTACTCTTTTTTGCACGGTTCGATTTTCTTTTCTTTTTTGATGCATAATTCTTATTACACTAGTAAGACCATTTATTTAGGAGTTATTTTTAAAGGTATAAACCAGTGTTTAACCACGATTTCATCTGATGTTAAATTTTGATTTTGATTTTTAATTTTTTTTTTGGGTACACCGGTAGAGGTAGACGTAGAAAGAGATGGATGGATTGTGTGAAAGGTGACATGATCAAGAAG
>NW_013525903.1:0-1331 GCF_000836215.1 Papilio polytes
AACATTAGATATCAAAATTATTAAAAATAATGCATTTTTAGTACATTATACCCGATTTAAAACTTTTTTCTGAATTAAACTTCTTACTGTATGATATAATAATGAACAATTAGTATGAGTTTGTAATCCGGGCAGTGAGCCGAGGGCAGGCTTTGTGTACATAAAACATGTTCCGTAATGAAAACGTTTGTAAACATTCCACATACTTCCGGATGTCTCAAGCAATCTGTGATAATGTCACATTAATATTTGTGGTAACTACAAATGGTTGTTCTTCCTTGCATAAAAACCCTGTATTTACATTTATTAACGAAACAATATTCAAATTATGTTAGAAAATATTGTTTTAAAAAATTCATGTAAAAATAGATGAATTTTAATTGTTTGATGTGGAAATGGCCGATATTATTTAGATATTGTTTTATTTCTATCACTAACTTTACTAGTAAAATCATAAAAAGCACTTAAGCGTGGGTCCTTTTTTCAATTTTGAACATCCCATATCCAATAAATAAGCGGCGCTTTTTGTATGAGAAATTGCGAGTTGTGAGAGAATTTGTGTGAAAATGGTAGCTATTTATAATTAAATATTGTCATTCCTACGCCATTACGGCCAGACTGTAATTTATATTGTATTGTGTTTGAATGAGAGGCTGTGAGACAAATGCTTTGATATAATTGGTCAAATGTATTTCTATTTGAATTGATTTTTAACCTTTATTAGTAAAATTGGCAATAAATATTAAGTATTTAGATTCTTTGCTTGATTTATACGAATAAATGCAGTTAATAAAAAGAATTAAAACCTTCGTATACAGTTGACCAAACGTCCAAAAGCGATCGTCCTATTGATGTGTATGACTGTCTTTATGTTTTAAGATTGATTGATGATTACAGGAAAAAAAAAGTATAACAAAAGTTCGGTTACAAATAGTAGGAGACTGATTTTGTATTTTAAAGACATAGTGATATTCTCACCACGGTGAGGGACGCTAACTGGAACTTTATTAAGAGATTTTTAATTATGTGAAAATATATTTAAGGTTCTAAATGTAATTTTTAGCAATAAATATTCCAATTCCTAGTATTAAATTGTATTTTATGTAAATCAATATTAAGTAGATGAAATGTAAACTATTGTAAGTAAATTTGTACAGCTTCTATCCGCGCTTACAAATTGTAAATTATTAAGCAACTCCTATATAAATTAAGATACTCATAAATGTATTCTAGTTGAATCTAGTTGATTGTCTATTGTGTAAAATTGTACAGATATCATATCATTATAATATACAAATTACTCAAATAAATTGTTCATATCACACTGTCGT
>NW_013525904.1:0-1001 GCF_000836215.1 Papilio polytes
AGTAGCCTATGTGTTCTTCCTGACTATAATTATATACGCCAAATTTCATCGAGATCCGTTCAGCAGTTGAGGGTACAAACTCTAACAAACATCCATCCATCCATAATATTAATGATACGTAAGATGTACAATTGTAATTAATTGAATTAATGTTATTACAATGTTGTGTAATATATTAAGCTTATTAAATTTAGTAATAACATGTAAAGATGAATATTCTAGGAATTATTGTAAAAAAGTCTTTAAAACAATCGAAATTAACTATATACAACATTTCACATCTTCGTTTTAGTATTTTAAGCCCATGTAATAAAGTTTAATTGAAAATATTTACGCTACAAAATAACCTTAAATAGGTTAAAATCTGAAATCAAATTGAATCCATATCGATGTGCCCCTTATTTATTGTTTAATAAAAGTCGGAAACAATACCACTGGTTTACCCGTAAGTTTGTTACGAATACAAACTTTACAAGAGTTTGTACATCTAAAGTTATTGAATCGTGAAATCCTGACCTTTATAGCTAATTAATTGGAAAAAGGAATCTTTGTTCAAAATTCAATTTAGATTAACATTGTTTCTAATATTGTTCATTAGTATTGCTTCTTCTGTAAAATAGAAACAAATGAAAATCAATTCGCTTGAATAAACTATCGCACAACTGTTGATTGTCGATTGTTTCGTAGTCAATGTTTAGTTGCAGAACTAAAAATCGTATAGCATGTAATCCTCTTTATAAACTTATAGGAATCAACGCGACTCCACAGTTCTGCTTACTGCCACTAAAAGACTATACAAAGAGGCATGCACTTTACTCGTCAGTGAAAACCGAGCATCAAGTTCTATAAATATGACGTAGTTCCGTTTTTAATATTGACTGGTCATAATTGATTTTTCCTTTTTATACTTTTTAATACTATACCATAACAATATCTAAATATTTCAACATTTTATTAGTGGTAGGGCCCGCTTTAACATCTTGCACGAATGGGCCGGCTCG
>NW_013525905.1:0-4239 GCF_000836215.1 Papilio polytes
GTAGAGGGTGCTGGCGGAAGAGCGCCAGAGCTCGCATGACGTAGAGGGAGTGCTCGGCCGCAGGTTGTGTAGCTTGCCTTATCTCCCGCGGGCATCGCATCGTTCTTGTAACCTCATTAGAAATATAAAGCAAAATTAATTAACATGTCATAGTTTAAGTCGTATCGATGTGGTGTTGGATTCAAAGACGAGATTAAGATATCGGATTAGACTGCGAATAGTTTTTGCAATAATTATCTGTACCTACCGAGAGACTGCTCCACTTGTAACAACATTGAGGACTTAACAAGGAATAACGGTTACCATGGAGATTACAATAGGTCCAGGCTGCTGAACCATTACAAATTGAGCTCGTGGTTTTTAGATTGGGGAAAGAGGCGATCCGCTGTGCGATGTTCATTTAACGCCAGGAAATATTTTAAATGGACACTAATGATACCAGAGTCACCCAAAAGCAAATAAAACATCAATGCTGAGTAGTGTCCTAACGAGTACGTATTTTTAATGGTTTAGCAATTTGAAATTAAAACCGCATAACCTCTTAGGCGTAAAGATTCGTTATTGCAATATTTTCGTAGTGCGTAGATTAATTACTTAGGCATTGTTGGCAATATTATATAATCGTGCAGATATCGCAATTGCAATATAATCGTATTCTAATTTAGGTTCATTAGATGTTAAATGTACTACTTAGATATTGTTATGTAAGTTTCTAAGGCCGGTAAGCAATTTTAATTAAGCGCTATTATGTAATTTAGCAGTGTCGCAACACAGTGTTGCAGTGTAGGGCTCAACCGACCCGCGAGAGGCCGACACGCTCGACCGAGTGCCTTCTACTGGCGATATTAGCCAATTAAATACTCAAAGTACCTGAATTCGACAAACACTGCCTTAGTTATTACTAAAAACTTTGTAAATTCTATTGTTAAAATATCTTTTAACAATACAATTTACAAAGGTTACGTGCGAATCAAAGTCTTCCACTTGGGGTCGGCGGCACTCATAAGTTTAAATATAACGTTATCGAGTAGGGCTGTTATTACCACCACATGTCAAGGTTAACACACAACACAGTAGGTACACGCAACATCCTGATCCTGACATTAGGCAATATACTCGTATACCTCAATATTCCGACAACGGCTGGCATTAGAACGCGAAACACAAAGTGGCCACTGTCTCCTTGAGTGAGCGCCACCTGCCGAACGCATCATACAACATCCTTCTAGTGCCAGCTAAATAGTTTTTAAACAACTTGTGACTGAATTTGAACCTCATTTTTATTAAACTGCGGCCGTATCATTGCGGGCATTGATATGTACAAATATTTTAACAGAAATAAAAAATAAAAATACTTTACAATATAATGAAAAATAGTTTTAAGTGCACGAGTAGTGACGTGGTGTGAATTTATGTGACATGTCTCGGTCCCTGTGTGCTGAGCTCTCGCTCAGCTGACACTGAGGCGTCTCTGAGCCCTCGTTGAGCTGACACTGAGCCGACGCTGAGCCCTCGCTCAGCTGACACTGGGCAGACGCTGAGCCTTCGCTCAGCTGACATGAAGCCGACGCTGAGCCATCGCTTAGCTGACACTGAGACGACGCTCAGCCGACGCTGAGCTGTCGCTGAGCCGACCCTAAGCGGACACTGCGCATGAAGGCACATCATCCTCGCCTTTCTATTCACGCCCACGTCATTACTTTGCATTCAACGCGGAAAATTCTAAATAAAAACCTTCAGCGTCAATTAGGATTACACCTCGATAACTCTTGAAGAACTGGTTTTTTTTAAAGTAATGGTTTCTTGTATTTATTCAAAATTAACATTTAGTGACTAGGCCTTGATTTTTGTTGGCCATTTAAAACTGTTATATCGTTAAAAAGTCATTGTTACTTTGTTGTATTGTAATATGTATTGTGTTATATATTTTTAAATAATGAAATTGTTACTGAAATAGAAGCGGAAGTTAAAATATAGTTACTACATAACTATCATAACCGATTCAAATTGCATATTTAATGTTAGGCAAAAATCCAGATATCACTGCTCATGAAAATAATTATATCACTATCGTATGAGTTTAATGTTGTAGAGTCAGGCCACGTCGTCCTCATGCTCTGTTCGGCTCTGAATATTCCACTAACAAATGTTAAATTACATGTACTTAACAAATGGTTCAAATTGTCCAAATGTCTATAAATTCGTATTACTACTTAAATAATCATACGTTATAACTGTTTTCAGTCCTTTGAACTTGAAAATTAAAAAAAAGGATAAGGCAACTTGTCTTTGCCCGTTTTGGGTTTTATTTTCGAAAACCAAAGAAGTTGTAATTAGAAAATTTTAACTATTTTCCAGACACGATTCCTAGGATTTCGCAGTTCGGAAGCAGATTTTGTGAATATTGAAACAGCAAAACAGGCACGCGGTAATTTTGGAACTTGCGTATCGTGTCCTGCCTATGGTGCAATACCAGACTCCGCCGCCGCGCCTAGTCGCACGCCATCTGGTGCCTATGCCACCGCGAGCCTACGTCAGTGTTACGGCTGCGTTGCTTACACCATTACGATTATCTCAATTACATTGTTCGATTTCAAAAAGAATATCCTACCAGAATGTAGACAATACGAGCAATGCGGTCTGGTCGTGATTCCCCGTGCGCTTTCTATCTGTAGGCAGGGCGCTATAACAGGTACAAAGCAAGGACCGCCAAATGTAGCATAAATTAATAATAATAATAATAATACTTTAAATCTTCTTTCCGTACTACTAGTTCTGTTTTAATGTTGTTTTAGACTTTGTTATTTTCGTTAAACTCCATAAATCTACTCCCCGATTATAGGCTGTAGAGAGACTCTGATGCAAAGCCATTTGCTTGGAGACATCGTCATCATAAGTAACTAACAACTTATACTTACATGGGAGATCGTTTCACCACCTTCTGACAACTTCTGCATTTGAATAAATGTAATCTGTTAGTTTTGTGTTGTTTGAAGTGCTTAAACAAAATAATGGTGGTTTCTGTGTATTATTGTACCAAGTCATTGGTTTCATTATATAAGTTTAAATCTCGCATTATGTAATAAAAACCAAAAACTGGAACGCCTGGAGTTTATAATTTAGTAAGTTACTCATTTCTAATTATGAATAGTTTCATTATTGTAACACGCGCCGTGCCAGCGCCAGCGCCAGCGCCAGTGCCAGCGCCAGCGCCATTGCGAGTGCCAGTGCCAGTGCCAACGACAGTGTCAGTGCCAGCGCCTTTGCCGGCACACAGACAACTGCCGTGCGACATGTGCTGCGCTGTGCTGTGCTGTGCAGTGCTGCGCTGCGCACGGTCCGGGACTTAATCACTTCATTCGATAATAACATGATAACACGTTATTTATCTTACTTGCTGGCAAGCCAGTCCCGGTGTCACTAAATATACGAGTATGATAGATGTAGTAGTTTGTAGTTTGTAGTTTTCCAGGCTGTTCTTTTATCTGATCATGTATGAAATCTAACCATTAAATATTGTAAAAAAAATCGTTGTTTTATTTTGTTTAGCAAAGCATGCCCACCTCGCACGTCACTGAAATCAAATCAATATAAATTATGTAAATGTATTAAATATAAAAGTTCGATGAGTAGAGTGGAATGCACGAGAAATTGAAGAAGACTATCATCATAAAAGGGCAAACGACATGTTTGTATAATGCCATCCCAACATGGGTGTTTATCTTTTATTTATTTATTTATTTTAAAGATATTGAAGGAGGCATTAAGTGAACGGACTTACTAATAAAGTAAGGTTTCAGAGTGAGGGTAGTGAAGTATCCACGATGGCCGTCATTACAAATTGACCACATATTAAACTACTATCTACTTAATGTGTATTCGTAGTTAGTATTTATTTTGATTATAAAGAGGAAAAATTTGTATTTTGTATGTAAGTAAGTGAAGACCTACTAGGTCGATATTAAAAATCCTTTTAATATTAATAAGCTACTTTACCTCTAATTAACGTAGGCATTTTTATAATTCCGCGCGGACTAAGTCACAAGCAATAGCTAGTTAGTAAATAGACTTTTAATAACATACTTAAAATAAATTACCTTAATTGGAAAAATACAACTTCATAGGTCTCATTCCGAAATTTGTCTTGGCTATTGTGCAGTAAGTATATAGGTCGGCGCGTTCGAGTGTGATGTGGGTCGGGAGCCGGGAGTCTCGACTCGCCACAATGACGTACATACC
>NW_013525906.1:0-874 GCF_000836215.1 Papilio polytes
ACTGAGCACACCCAGCTTTTTGGAAGCCAGCTTGGCCTTGTCTTCCAGGTGACCGCGAAACTGAACATCACTCGATATGTCAACGCTAGTTAATATAGAGATAACTCTACTCGATTCTAGTTGTGCAAATAAACAGTTGAGTTTGCGAAACAATCGACAATCGCACAACAGATTAGTTCAGTATAAGGTGTGCGGCCGCTCTTATAAACAAGAATATATTTGTCTACGTCTATTTGAGCAGTGGAAACTCATGAGACCAGCGGTAATTTAACGTCAGGTATCTCGTTCTACTGTAAAATATACGCATAATAAATTATTAATATCAGAAATTCTCTTAACGATTTCTCTTCGTTGTAAAAAAATAATAAGCAGTGATTTAACGCTTCTCATTAACAACGACTGATTTTACCGAAGCGAATTTTATTAAAATCGCATCTCCATTTTCGAGCTGCGCTTATTGCCTTAAGTCTGTTTCCACTAGAACAGTTTTAATAAATGTAATCCCAAAGACTAACGTCGATATAAAAACGAAATTCTATTCTCATGTGAATAATCAATGTGCAAATAAAAAACAAAAGTAAAATATTACGTAAATGCTGTGACGTCACAGAAACTTTTAACAAATGACGACACAGATAGTGTTGGGACAGACTAAAAGTATTTGTGAAAAGCTTATATAAAGAGGATGGTCGGTTGGATATATCTAAATTGGTTTTTTTGGTTTTTGCTTTATTAGAATACGCCGTATAAATAAATATAAATAAATAATTTTTATTATTAAATCAAGTAAGTTACAAATTAATCAGTTGTAGGGACTTCCTTTTAAGGAACCAATAGGCACTTGTGTTAGGAAGTCCCGCTCTTCCGTGTAACA
>NW_013525907.1:0-1000 GCF_000836215.1 Papilio polytes
CTTTTTACATATGACATATAATTTAATAAAATAAAGGCTGCATACAATTTTAGGTATTTTTAAAGATAACTAATTTATTATGATATTTAATTAAAAAATATTGTGCAAGACAATAGTCAATAGATAAATAGTTAATATGGTACAGTTCATATAGTTTGTAAATACAGTTCATTTTTTTAAAAATAAATAGTTGAGAGGTAGAGCGGCTTAAGCCCCCCACACATTAGTACACCCCCGTAGTGAATATAAGCGGGCGCTCGGGTGGTTTACAGACAGGGGGAAAACATCTTATAGTTACAGAAGTGTGGAAACAGAAGCCCTACCTCCTACAAGTGAAAATCAAGTCTTTTATTTTGCAAGTACACTGGCGATAGGTGTGCATCCTGCACAAATATTAAATATGTCAATACAATTTTTTTTCCTCATCATTCCACAGATCATGTTTACAAACCATTGTACAAGTTTTGTATTGATAGAAACAATATACATTTTTTTAATTTCTTTGTCTATGTCATATAGGCTATCATCATCTTCCCTACCTTATCAAATAGTGTCAGAAAACCAGGATTTCGCCCTCCAAATAACTATCATCCGTCATCTCAATCATCACTCCCTTTTTGATCATGTCATCTTTCAAGCAATCCATTCATCTCCATGTCTATATTTTTTATATATTTCCTAATTTTGCACATATTATGCGGGCAACTGATAGTGAAGTATAAGTATGGAAATAAACAATGGCTAGTTAAGTCATAGATTACATATCATTATTGATACTAAGATAACCTTATCTTATTAATATTACAACAAAAGTTTGAATATTTGTTATTATGTATGTGGTCAGGCTGTGCGCCCTTCCATGATTAAGCCCGCATTACCTGACGGTTGGTGGAGCCATGTGCGGTGGGTATTGTGTATCTTCAAAACAACTTAACAGATCATGATATTTGACACAACTGTAAAACAGTATAGAAGAACAAAGATCACTTACTTAGTTAAA
>NW_013525908.1:0-638 GCF_000836215.1 Papilio polytes
AGAGTCGAGTATTACTCTGGTCTACCCTCTTTGTGTTGTAGTCGCGTTCCCAGAATTTAACAGGTCGCACGTATGACGTCATGAAGATGGCGCTGCCTGCAAACAAACAAAACTTAAATAACAATTTAACGTTGTTAATTATTGAAATTATAAATCAACTAGTTTTACGAAACGGGGATTCAAGCCGATGATCTAGGCTAGTGTTTAATATAGTAGTTTTTGTATCTATTTTATATTTTTGGAGTTGTGTTCTGAGCACCAATTTGTACTATTTTCGGATAGCATATTTATCTATACTAATATTATAAAGAGGGAAGATTTGTATTTATGTTTGTAATTAAATAACTCAAAAACTACTGGATCGATTTTGACAACTCTTTCACCTTTAAAAAACTACGTTAACTGTGAGTAACATAGGCTATAAATTTTTTAATTCCACACGAACGGACTCACGGGCGAAAGCTAGTATTAGTATAGATTACAGAATGTGGCTTACTTATATTATAGAAGCGAAAGTTTAGATGGATGGATGTTTGTTAAAGTTTGTAGCCTCAACGACTGATCGGATTTCGATGAAATTTTGTATAGATGTAGAGGACAGTCCGGAAGAACACATAGGCTACTTTATAAATTCGTCG
>NW_013525909.1:0-500 GCF_000836215.1 Papilio polytes
CAGGCACGGTATTGTGCTGGTAATTTGATTTGCAGAGATTTGTTAGACATTCTGCAAAATTGGCTGCGGAAATTCCAAAGATAAGAAGTAACAGAAGTGACAAGGTCGTGACAAGAAATGGTGAGAATGAAATAAGGTTAACACAAATTAAATTACTTTAAGGGTTTGATTAAAAACGTGAGAGCTCAAACATATGATAGCAAATATTAATTTATTTAAGGAAGATGATTTTCAAGCATAAAATTATATTCTAAAATGTAATCTGTCTCCATCAACGTTAATTTTCACCCGGGGACTGCTGATCATTAATTAAATCGATATAATAAAAGCGATATTCACCGATAACCGTGACCTCGTAATCAATAATTACAAAACTATATTACGTAGAACCGGAACTAATAGGTCGGGTGCTACTTACGTGTGATACGGCGGTCGCCGCGGGATGTCGCTGACAATACAAGGGTCATCCCACACAATACCGTGACGTTTATCGACGTATC
>NW_013525910.1:0-944 GCF_000836215.1 Papilio polytes
CAAACATCCATCCATCTAAAGTTTCGCATTTATAATATTAGTATGACATACGTCTCAATGAAAGTAATCTAAAGTAAATAGTCGCGTTTTACTATATTTTACTTCTGTGAAGTTTAAATTATGATTTTTGTAAAGTTACATATATGCAGAAAATTTATTGCGAAATATTGCATAGCTTTTTGTGTGTAGAATTCAATGTTCTGTGTTACAGATTTTAGTTGTGTAAGAAAAAACTCCAGTGAAACGTTTAGTTTAAAACGAACGTGACAGAATTCTAAAGCTAGACTTTATTTAGTGTGTACTGAATAAAGTATTTTATTTATTTCCAACTTGCATATTCTATTGAAAGGTATAATTATTTATCATTTACATGTTTCTACTATTTTATTTTTTTATTTGACAAAATTGTTTGAAAATTTACGTAATCTCACTAATATTATTATTTTAAAAGTTTAGATTGATTTATAACAAACATTCATAAACTAACTCCTAACTAACTCTAAAACGTCTTAATGGCTGGCGATGAAATTTGTCACAGATATAGAATATAATCTGGAAGAGCACATAGGCTTTTATTTTAAATACCGCGCTAGCAAGAGTTAGCTGCATATTTTTCTTTCTTAATCTTCTAATGGTATTGTAAAATACTTAACTATATAAAACTATGCCCCTGTCCCACAAAATTGTCTGATAATAATCTAACGTGTAAAACATGTAATGGAAATATCGGATTTTGTTCCCCAAACAGTGACGTTATTCTTAAGCTGTCTGAGCCTCTGTCAGCCAGTGGTGCGACAGGCCCTTATTAACAACCTAACTTCTTAAATTTACTCTCCTATTTGACACCAAATCTTTATTTTAAGAGGCTTGAGTTCAGTATATTTTCCCTGTTGCGTTACTTAGGGTGGGTTGCATCATATCGCCGGTTATCGTAAAAGTTATAG
>NW_013525911.1:0-838 GCF_000836215.1 Papilio polytes
AAGACAACAATAGAAGCTTAAGAAATTCTCATAAACAGTCTGCAAAGCGGCAGCTTGTAGTACTTAGCGTCAACTTTATAATAGAACGAGTGCTAAGTGTTGCTAGAAATTTCTACAACTTTTTCAATTCGCGTACACTATCTCTTTAAATTACAATGCAGTTTTCAAAGGTACCACAACCGGGAACGGAGACCGAGTTTCAGTCTCCCTTGAAACTCATTATCATCTCCACAAAACTATGACGTAATAACAATTGCTTCTTATTTCAAGAAAAATTATTGAATAAGCGACTCCATTCCATAGGCAATTTAATATGTTAATTATTTATTTGTTATTTTATTTTATTACTATGGTAATGTCTCTGAAATTTAATTTAGAATTTACCGATATTAACTACAGATTGAAAAAAAAAATTGTAACCTGGAAATTAAAGACATCATTTTTGGGTCTAAATATAAAAATTAGTCTATAGCTTTTAAAGCAATTACATGATCAAAAAGTCTGACTTTAAACGTTACGACAAAATTAGTACATTTTTTTTGCATACTGGCTTTGGCCCATGACTGACCGCGCAGAATTAAAAAGAAAACTTAGTAGCCTAAGTGTTCTCGACTATCATCTACACAGTTCCGGACATACAAACATCCATCCAAACTTTCGAATTTATAATATTACTATGACTAACGAGTATTTAAAAAAGTAATAAATAACGTTGACCTCGTATTTACTTGGTGTAGGCAGGCTGCCAGACTAGAAACATATCCGGAACGCAATCAGGAAGTTGGTAAGCTAAAACCGGCTTCGCTTACATATTTATAATTATTTCTTTACATTTATA
>NW_013525912.1:0-914 GCF_000836215.1 Papilio polytes
CTGCTTGTTCGCGCTGCGTACTACATGCTACATACTACGTACTTGCTACAATATGACGCTTCCATCTACTGCTACGAGAATAGTTACACTTATACTTCTGCAACATACTGTATACTCCTGATACGTACTCTGTACTAATCAAGTTACATACTCATGCACGTCACATGCTTCATACTTTTAATACACGTTACTTCGTATTTTACTAATAGTAACTAATATTGCAAACGCGAAAATTTCGATGGATGGATATTTGGTTAAACGACTTACGAGTCTGGAAGAACACTTAAGCTAATATTAAAATTTCATGATAATGCTAGTATTCCATGTTTACTGCTTTATATCCATACTCATGCTGGATGTTCCAGTATCAACAAAAATGTTAGTGTTAAGAAGTAAATTTGCGCAACACTAGATGTTGTTCTTCATGTCCCGTCCTGATGACATCTATCAATGTTATTTTAAAACTAGCTGTTCCCGTGCGGCTTCATGCGCATTATATTAAGAAAATTTTATTTTGTTGTTTATATTTGTCAAATTCTCAATTGCAAATGTTAAAATAGCATGACATGATAACAAACCTTGGCAACCTGGCTCCTTTGATGTTGGCAGCAACTTATGGTTTCTTTCCCACATTAGAGTTTTTATCTAAAATATTTACCCCCTAAGTTTAATGGCGTTAAAACATATAGCCTAAAGCGTGACGCAAGTGTAGGGCTTTTTACTAAAAAACACATTATTCAAAAATATATTGTAATTGCTGACATTTTAGGTAACAAAGAAATGTGTGTTTACGCTTTATTATAATAGTATAGATTATAGGTAAGCTCACCATTCTGGTGGGAGCCAATAGTAGGACTGTTGGAGTTAATTTCGTTGTTATAATAATATTGTCTAACAGTAGTACGGTTCAATCG
>NW_013525913.1:0-939 GCF_000836215.1 Papilio polytes
TGTCATTTTCTTTCAATAAAATTTGATAACTCAAGACCTTGACTGACTTTTGTATTATTTCAAGGCTTACCAGACCCATTTGTGAAAATATCAGTTGATGGAAGTGGCCAAGTATATTCAACAAATGCGGTGAAAGCAACATTAGATCCAAAATGGAATACACATTATGATCTGTACCTCTCTAAGGGTGATGGCATCACAATCAGGTAAAAGAGCCATTTTTAAATCATTTAATTTCCAATCTTTATTAGTATATCTACAATCTTTATTAGTATACTTTTGGTGTAAATGACTAAAAAAAGTAACATGATCTTACTATAAGACTACTCTATATTTATGCCAACTTGCAGCGAGATCTGATTGCCATTGTAGAGATACCTAGTAACAAACATTAATCCATCCATCTACATTTTTGCATTTATAATACATATTAAAAATTATAATTTGGTTAAGTGAAAATATTAAAGTAAACCTCATAAATAACACTATGTTCATTGTAATTATTGTATTTAAATATATCCATTCATATAAGATGGTTGTGTTGTTTTTTACAAATCTTCATTGTCTGTAATTAATGGAAATTGAAAATTTGTTATCCTGCAGTGTTTGGAACCAACGAAAAGTGCACAAAAGACAAGGATCTGGTTTTCTTGGTTGTGTACGTATTCAACCATCAACAGTACACAAATTAAAAGATACAGGCTGTAAGTAAATAATTATTTTCTTTGTTTTTTTGACATTATATTCATATGACTAAAAAGTGTATAGTGGTTTCAATAAATACAAGCTTACAACTTTCATTAGTTTGTTAAGACCTGTGTAGATTGCCTTGCATTTCTTATGGCTATAAAAACATTATTTTTAGATCAATGTTTGGAGCTATGCGAAGAGAACCTTGGAAAAGCTTGCGGAGTTCGTGGCCAAGTTATTGTGTCTCTG
>NW_013525914.1:0-672 GCF_000836215.1 Papilio polytes
GGTAGATGAATGACCCCCACCCTCAGACAATCATTTCGAACCCCTGCTCACGATGGACCCCCCGGAGGCGTGTTATACAATTCTCTACTTTTATTTCTATAACATTTTATGTATACTATTTTGTATAGCCACATGTAGAAATCAAGAATCCTAAAACTATGAAAGTAAAAAAAAACTACCTCATGTTGTTTTATTTCGAGCTGTCGCCAGCAAACTTTGTTACGCCATTTGAACAGCGCGCAATTAAAAAAGTTGCCTATAATATACCCGTCCATGTCGGCTACCTTTCAGTAAAGTGCGATCGAAATCGGCCCAGCCGTTTCGGAGATTACCCTTTTTTTTTCTCGCTGGGAAAATGCATTTACGCATCCCCCTGTTATCAGGGGGGGTATGTGGGACTCGCCGGCCAAGAAGATGGAAATTGGCCGGAATACCCACTAAAAACCCAGCGGTGTTCCTTCTATCCGCCAGTGGCTGGGTCACTTCGGAGATTATCCTGAACAAACGCGGATGCGGACAGACAGACAGACAAAATAATTTTAAATGCGATTTTCGTTATCAGCAAGAAATCTGGATTTTTCTTTTTATATTACAGACACTCCAATTTTATTATATGTATATAAGATAGTAAAGTAATACATTCTAGAACTACCTACTCCACTAGGATTACAG
>NW_013525915.1:0-560 GCF_000836215.1 Papilio polytes
TAATATTCGACCAAGTATTTAATGTCATCATTATTATCGATAATAAACATACGTGACAAAATATAATAACAATTTAAATACAATTTCTTATGAAATAAAATCGTGTTGAGATAACCTAACTTTTATACAATTACAATTATTATCAAGTTAATTCAAAAATTATAACCTAAAAGAGTTGATGTTATTTTTATGTATTTTTTAAGGTTTATAAATAAGTCATTTTTGTGTCTACTTGTGGACTATTAAGACAGATGAAATAAACATTCTGGTTTTCTCTAACAATAGACAAATTATTAATGAAAACATATCGCATTATTTGATGTTCGTCTGTATTGTTAATTAAAAGTTGTTTTTTCTACTTGAACAACCGTATTTTTTTATCTTTTATTATAGATTAAGTTGGTACGATGGCATGCCATGCGATGTTACATTTGAAAATATTTATTATACACATTTATTATACACTTTTGCATCATAAAATAATTGTGTCAATATTTCGATTATTTTATCATATTAATTCTTTGAATTGTAACAATTATCGTTGTTTTGTAAATTATTAG
>NW_013525916.1:0-1306 GCF_000836215.1 Papilio polytes
GTAGTTGTAGCATTTACTTATTGAATCTGAGTACGATTCTAACAAGCTCTTGTCGAAAAATTGATGCCGAGCAAGACCTCAATAACTGTCCGTCTTATCACTCTCTGGCGATGGTGACTATGTTAAAATATAATTTAAGGGCAATGATTATAAAAAATCTTGTATTTGTTGTCTGGCGTCACCGGATTATTGCTTCAGATGGATTTTAACGTATCAGTGTTATCATTAATGTATTTAAAAAAAACAATACAAAATAAAAGTCTTGTGAAGTTTATGAAGCAAACTTAGCTTATTCTTTATAGTTATCTTAAATCTGAAATTAAAACAAAGTTAGAGAATAATAGAGAAAGAAAAATAAATGCATAAATATTTATTACTTGTCCTTGAACTAGAATTGGATAGTAATGCATGGTCACCGTAATTCTTCACTAAATTATGTTTCAAACTATTACCTGTGAAAATATAACCCACAATCAGTATAACACTGCTTCGGCAAGCCTTCACGATACATTTTTTTTTCCATTTTAACTAAATAAACTAACTTTCCTTTACAGTATTTAAATTGGACTTATAGTTTAGAAGGTATCGCGAACACAAACCATCAGGGTAAACGAAAGATATGCGCACAACAACCGGGCTTAGAAATTTGGAATCTTGCATCGGTAGATTTCTGTTATGTAGATTACCTACTACTGAGTTAATACTTTAGGTAATAGGTTAAAAAAAAACATACAGACGAATTGAGTACCTCCTTCTTTTGGGAAGTCGGTCAAAAAAGGAGCGAACGTAAGTTTTGAACTTCCAAATTTCACGCGGACGAAGTCGCGGACAACAGCTAGTATTATATAAAGAAAAGGTTTTTGGATGTTTGTATTTATTGAAATAACTCAAAAACGACATGGCTGATTTCAAAAATTCTTTCTTATAAAGCCACGTTACCGCTAAGTAAAATAGGTCATATTAATACATTTGGACGATATCGCGAGAAATGGGTAGCTAGTTTACATTTTTAAAATGTAATTGTTGT
Organism: Papilio polytes; assembly: GCF_000836215.1. Lineage (NCBI taxonomy): Eukaryota > Metazoa > Arthropoda > Insecta > Lepidoptera > Papilionidae > Papilio > Papilio polytes. Next base: position 1,028 of record NW_013525916.1, read on the forward strand.
ATGCATATAACACCAGAAACAAAAATATGAACGATGACGATATCAAATACTAGCTGTTGCCCGCGACTTCGCCCGCGTGAAATACATATATACGCTATGTTACTCACAGATAAATTACCTTTCTAACGGTGAACAAATTTTTAAAATTAGCCCAATAGTTTTTGAGTTATTTCAATACATACTAAAATCCAAAAATACAAACCATTCCTCTTTATAATATTATTATGGTGTAGTATAGATGACGGCTCATAGAGTTGTATGGGAGAGCAGCACATACAT
>NW_013525916.1:1335-2177 GCF_000836215.1 Papilio polytes
CTATATGTTCTTCCAGACTATGGTCTACGTCTTTGCCAAATTTCATCGAGATCCGTCCAGCAGTGTAGGCTACAAATTCTAACAAACATCCATCCATCTAAACTTTCGCATAATATCACCGAGATTACTAAGATAACTGATTTTTTAAAAAAGTATGCTGTTTTTATTGTTTCCATAAATTCTTTTTTTAAATCATTGAGTAGATTAATTACTTTGTGATTTATTGTTTTATTCAGGTAATGATAAAATCGGCTAAACTGGAATGGGCGCTGAACAATTTGCAAGAAGCGCTGAACTTGCTGGACGAGGCGATCAAAGTGTTCAGTGACTACGCCAAGCTGCACATGATGAAGGGACAGATTGAGGAGCAAATGAATAGAGATGACGACGCGCATAACACTTATACACAAGGAGTAAGTATTTACTTAAGGGCATGTCCCACAACTGGCTGATAGTGGCTCAGATTGCTTAAAATGAAATCTCTGTCAGATAAGGGACAAAATCCGATGTTTTCATCTATTTTACATGTTGGATTGTTATCAGACAATTTACAATTTGGTGGGACAGGCCTTAAGTATATTTTCCAGTGTTTTTATAACTTATACTAGCTTATGTCCCCGAGTCCGCGTGGACATGAAACAAAAGTGTAACACATAGGTTACGTGTTCTTCCACATTCTCTACATTAATGCCAAATTTCATCGAAATCTGTTCAGCCTACAGGCTACAAACTCTAAAAAACATCCATCCATCTATTTAAATTTTCGCATTATAATATGAGTATGACAGTGTGATATAATAAAAGATTAAAAAAATCATTTTTTCTGAATTTTTAACTTTTTG
>NW_013525916.1:2623-6554 GCF_000836215.1 Papilio polytes
AAAGCGTAAACACACACTTCTTTTTTGCCTAAGATGTCAGCAGTTACAGCATATTTTTGAATAACTCTTTTTTTAATAAAAAGCCCTACACTTACGTCACGCTTTAGGCTATATATTTTTAAATACTTTGGATAAAAACTCTAATGTGAGAAAGAGACCATAAGTTTCTGCCAACATCAAGGAAGCAAGATTGTCATCATGTCAGGTCATTTTGACATTTGCAATTGATAATTTGGCTAAAGTAAACAATAAGATAAGATTTTCATTATTCTTACTCATGTACTTACTTACTTAATACTTACTCATTCTTACTCATGTCGAAAAAAAAGTTATAACTGTTTCGCCGTTTTTTTAGCGTTGCTGACTATTAAAATCCTATTTTTTATTTTAAGTCTGTTTGAAATCCTCGTTTGTTCCGGGTAATCCCCGTAACGGCTCGGCCGACTTTGACGGGAAGGATGCTAATTTATACGGCAATGTTATAGGGAAAGCACTTTTTTTTAAATCCTGCGTTGAGTGTAGTCGCGGGTAGCACTAGTTATAGCACAAGTGCTAAAATTTGAATAGTATTTAAGTTTGTCGATACAATAATCTCGGTGTTAATTTACATACCAAATTGTGATACCTAGACAAGCTGCGATGTGTTATGAACCTACAAAGTGTGATTACATTTAGGGAAGTATTTATTGGTAGTCATAGCGCGCGTCCGAGAACAGACGAAAGCGAGTAAACAAGGAAGTGCCGGCGGCCACATGGCCCGCGGGCGGTGACTCAGCCGCGTGGCCAGTCAATGTAGATTCATTACTTAAACGTTACTATACTTTCAATTGTTAATTGTCAATTGTTATGGTAAAAATGTAGAAAGCCATACGTAAAAATATCACTGCATACCTCGGCTGACACCGACATCAAAGTAATAATAATTGTACAATATAGACATAAGAGCTACAAGGGAGGTTACTATTTTCAAGGAATTATTTCGTTACTTTAAGGTAATTGTTCTTTTGAGAATATTTTGTTTTTAGTCTATCTTGTTTGGAAGTCGGTAATGTTGTTTATTTAAAATTTTTATTAAATGCCATAGGTATGATCTGTTTTACCGGGAAACTACACACTTGTTATGTTTTATTATGAATTGTGTAATTTACTAATGTTTCTTTAATTAACCAGTCCATGTAATCTCACAGTTAGTGATATGAATCACTTACGACAATAGTCGAATAGCAGAATTGGAATCGTATAACTTCATTGGTGCTTGGCTATAAATTGTGAAGTTTTGTTGTTTGAATTGTGCGCTCCACGTATTTCTTGGTACTGCGGCGAGCGGCGAGCGGCGAGCGGCGGAATGTATATGACACAAGAGGATAATCTTTGTCGTATATAAAGCTTAAAAATAATTAAAACAACTTGGTAAGTAAATATTTTGAGCGTAAACCGAGAAGGCAATTAGCGCATGAAACATTACCCAGACAGAGAACGTGCGCCGACGTAATGCGAAGTGAAGCGATTACAGCGAACATAAAACTGTCGTAAATTTGAGAAAAGTTTACTTAATTTCGCGAATTTTAGTATATGTATCTACGCTTGGCCGCGCCGCGCCGCCCGATGGCACTGGGGCGCTGCGCTCCGCAGCCGGACCTCCCAAATATAATATTTGTTGTACATATCACATACTCGTATGTTCTGCTCAGATTTCATTTTTATTGTACCTATTCGTATTACATAAGTTTATTTCATCTTCAGTGGGTCGCTGACGTGTTTTTCATATATTCATATATAAGGTCTTTACCTATGAAATTGCCGAACCGTATGAAAAGGTTTAAACGGTTTTTTTCATGTATTTTTTTTCGTATTTGAAAGAGGAGAAAAGCACGCGTAGCTGCTACTCACATATCGTCTGGGTAATGAAACATTACTAGTTAATGGAAATATTTCGTTTCTAAATGTGGCAGCAACGAGGACAGCTGGATAGGATATTTCATAACTATCCCTAATCGTAGCGATTTATCAGAGCGGGGGGTGACGTCCGCGGTGGCCGACTGTATGCCCCCCTTCTCCTCCTCTAGGGCCGTATAAGAAGTTCAGGTTGAACCTTCGCGACTGGCAACGGCACCACGACCATCCAAATTTTTGGTTTTGTTAATAAGTTATTAGGGGAACTGCTACGTCGTAGCTTTATGTCCTGTAGCAATCTCTGCTACGTCGTAGCGTAATATAACTAACGAATCGTGGGTATAGTGCGTCAAACTTATCCAGTCCGGTATGAGGGGCTTTGCTATCGGAATTATTAATGTCAGAGGATATGTAGAACCTACGAAGGCATGAAGAATGCTATAAAAAAATAACACACACACACAAGTTACGACGAGGTTATATGTATGGAAGGGCAGAGAGAGGATTATAATTTAGTTTTCCCACCAGGTCAGATAAATTAATATTACAAGTACGTACGCAAATTCTAGATCGAAATGACTTTTGTCAATATTCTTGTTTTCCAAATTGTTTAATAATCATAGTACGCGGCCTTGAAGCTAACGCATTGTAATGCGTTAGACGTATTCCACTACTACGGGAACGCACGTCGTTGGTGTTGTACCACATTGACAATCCGACTTTTTAGCGACGACGCATTCCTGTTTACCTAAGTACTTATAACGTAAAATATTGCGTTCGGCTTTTAGTAAGTAGCTTGTCCTCACAAACAGTCTCAAAGGGCCCCAAGAGCGAATTTAATTATGAAAGTGATACGGTTTTGGAACACGCAGACGTAGCGGTGGCATCGCCCCCTGTCCCCGGCATATCCCCCGCACACATACTAGTCTCACATGATAATTTGTGATCATTTAAACTGAGGTTGGAGTTTGATAGACACACAATACTACACACAGGTAGTACGTAATAGAACCGACAAAGGTATACTTATGTGTAACTTCTAATAACTTACTGTTGTATTTTCAGGAACCAGTCGTGTAGAATTACTGACTAAATTACATCAATCAATGATATGAATTAAAAAAGGGGGTTCATTTCGGCGCGAGGCAGGACGGGACGGGGTGGGGTTTAGAGCCCGCGGGGTGAACGGCCTCCGCACGCGATATTTTTCACGTGATACGATTATATCGACGATGTGGGTCACCAGGGCGACGGCACCATTCACCTGCCACCACCACCTACCACCACCTACCACCGCCACCACGCCACCGCCCAGCCGCCATAACGCCTCCACAACGCCGCCAGACCGCCGCAACTGGTGCCTTGATTCCTGTCATTGTAATCCTTAAACAATTCCTTGTCCAATAAGGAATAGTCCATAGACTTTAACATTGTTATTACCCGGGATTGATAGTGCTAAACTTTTTGACTTTTATGACGGACACTTTGCCTTTATGTCCAATCGACGTCCTCGGCTTTGCCCTGGTGCCAAAGATATTCTCAAGAGTTTTTTTTGTTATTAGGCCTATAATGTTTTAACTTTTCTTTCTTCCTGAATTTCCGTTATTAGTTAAAGCCTGGGAGGGACATAGTCTCGGATTTCTTCGAATTCGGTTTTCGGAACTATCGATCCCCACAAGCTGGCTGTCAAGCGTGTATGCTCATACATTGCGCGGCACTCTTCGCCCTGTGCCCTGCGCGCCGCGCCCCCACGGCCCCATCGACAGGAAAACTATTGATCGATAGCTACGTAATCTTTGCGGCACTACCCAGAACGATAAGACCAATATTAGTCCATAAATGTAGGAATCGACAAATAAAATAAACTCTTGCTGCTATGGCTAGGATGTTTAATACATGCAATTCGTGCTGCCCCGGTAACAGCGTATTCCAACTACATATCTGAGGTACGTATGAAATCAAATAGCGCATTGACAGTGTAAGGTCGCCGCGCTATGGTCATGTCTGCGAAGGTGAGGAGGAGCGGCTAGCGGCTACC
>NW_013525916.1:8536-11413 GCF_000836215.1 Papilio polytes
TTTTTTCACTTAAGTAATAAGCAAAATTGCGAAATGTTTAAACAACTTAATGTATCTCTTGTGTTGAAATTTTAACTTTCAATAGTATTTCTACCATTATTTTTAAATAAAAAAAAAACAAAACCGACTTCCAAACAATACTCTAAAAACAAATATCCTCAAAAAACAATACGCTAACAAGTAACGCAATAATTCCTTAAATTACTTAAACCTCCGTTATTGTAGCTGTTACGTCTATATTGTACAATTATTATTACTTTAATGTCGGTGTTCATTTATAATCTACATTGAATTATCTTGATGATGGGTACATTTACCTGGATAAGGATTTATACCGAACGCGAATAATAGAGTTTTTAGTGGGGAATACAATTCAATATATGTTTTTTTTTTATGTGTGTTACGGCATAACTCCGCCGCTAGTGGACCGATTTTGTTTTCCTTTTTTATCCGAAAGGTAATGCTTGCAGGTGGGACCCATTTTTTTGATTGATTCTTGGAGTCTAAGACTACGACGTAGTTAAATAGTTTAGCTCAAAATCGCGCGACGAAATTTAAGGTCAGTTTTGCTTTCTTTGCTTACGTAGCCTAAACTATAAGACTTACATAAAATGATGTATGGAAGAATTGTAGTCCATTAAATTTGCTATATTAAAGTTCGCGATAGCATATATCTATCTCTTAAGGTTGTCTCACAATAGCCGTTTGTTTCGCGAAAACCGTTAAACAAATGCAATCGACGCTTTTATTCTTATTTGGTATAAATCCTTATCCAAATAAATATGTTTTCACGATAGAGTATTAAATGTAGATCATAATTGCCTTTAATAGTATGTAATTCCGAACAAGCTTCTAGAAGTTATCAAAATAATATTAAAACCCACGGGCAACAGCGGCGCGCGGCTGGATAGTATTATGAGTATGAGTGAATGATGACTGAACGATGTAACTCATTGTTCTTTACTTAATTTTTTAGATAATCGATTTAGATGACTCATTCTTTGTCAATAAACAAAGTGGTTATTGTGCGACAACCTTAATAGATAGATATAGGCTAGCGCGCAGTTCATTTTATCAATTTTCCTCACGCGATTTTGAGCTAAACTATTTAACTACGCCGCAGACTTTAATTCCAAAAATTAAACCAAAAAATGGGACCCACCTGCAAGCACTACTATTCGGATAAAAAAAAAACACTTTTCAAAATCCGTCTACCAGGGGCGGAGTTATGTCGTAACACACATAAAAAAACGTTAAGTAAGGAAGTTAAGAATTGAGTACCTCCTTCTTTTTTTTAGAAGTCGGTCAAAAAAGGAATATAATGACAATCTCACGCTTCAATATTGGTCGTGACCTGCCTCGGATTTATAATCCTGGTCAGTCTTTAACCGTAAATAATGATTCGGTTTGCAGGAGGCGAGAGGCGAGAAGTGCGGCGAGAGAGGCTCGGGCGGCGGCGCGCTGGAGGCGCTGCGCCGGCACTCGCGGCAGGTGGCCGCGCGCCGCGCGCGCCGTGTGCAGGTAACACTCCTCATCCTGACACCATTCACCGCCATCCATCATCTTTTTTAAAGCTGATATAAAATAACATTTTTAAATCCATATTCATTTTAAAAACCCAGCTCACTGTAACATTATACGAATTAAATGTCACCCCACTCGCAAAACCTTTAACCCGTTTAAGCCACAAACGGTCACAAACTCAATGAAATTGATAAATTATATAAGGAAATTAGTTTTAGTTGAAGCTTGATGTTAAAAACATAACACACACAGAAACAATACACAGACTGCGATTTGCGTTCCTGTAGGTCGGGTCGGGAATAGATATAGAGCGGACGCACACCTTTGACTTAAATATCGAACTGTGTGCGATTGTCGATTGTTTCGCAGCCAACTTAACTGCTTAGTTGCACAACTAAAAATCGAGTAGTGTGCGCACCTCGATATAAACTTATAGGATTGAAAGTGCGACTAAACAGTTGTCCGATAGTGTAGTTGTGTTGACAGGTGTGTGCGCTCTTAACATTAACAAAAAAAAATTTTCGACATTCAAACATTCCTATCCTTATCCCTAAAATGTGGACAAATCAAAATATATAATAAATATGTATATAATTATGAATAAAATAGTGCATAGTGCAGCCCAACATGCAGCCCCGCATGCAGTGCGATCTTGGCACGAACTGTAATATGCAAGTAACGAGTATCAGCGAGCTGCACATGTCTCCCCACTATTGCTCCATCCATGTCTTCTAGGAACCTTCTTTCCGCTAACGTCTCTTCTAGATGTATGACGCCTATTGTGAATCTAGATGTGCTTCTAGCATGCTTTCTAAGTAGACACTAGTTATATATGATAAATGCTTAAACGCTATAAATTTGTTTCTGATGAATTGTCACTCTGATCTGCCGTGAGTATGCATTTCATGCATCTAACAATTTGGCGATTTCATCGAAAGTTGGAGAGCTTCCCGGGCGCCTGACTCCTGACTGGCGAGCGCACTAGTTACGCGCCGCTACAACCGCAAGCGCGGGGCGCCCGGCCCCGCCCGAAGCGTATTTATAGTGCGCGCGTGCACACCGATGCCGGAGCTGGCCGTCGATCGCTGCTCGTTGCTCTGATTCTTGTGCGATCTTTTTGCGCGACTAGCCCATATACCAAACATTTGCTTCATAAAGAGGGAAATTAGTAAATTCAGTGTGCGACACACTGATTTACTAATCATATTTCAAATTGCTTTAAGACACGTGTGGATATTTCCCATCCAATAAGTATATGAATTTCGCAGTTCCTTATTTGATGTACACTTAGATAGATAACTCATAATAAAGTGCATGCGGGCACCGGATTCGATGATACGATGGTGTGTGAGG
>NW_013525916.1:13997-18493 GCF_000836215.1 Papilio polytes
GGAGCGCCTCCCGCCGCGCTCCCCGAGCCCGGTGCGCCCGAGCGCATGCGCCTTTCGCGCCTCAAGCTCGCTATCAAGCTGCGCCAGAAGAAGGTAACTGCTGCATGCCGCTTGCGTCCTGCAACCGATGAAATAACTCTCGCTCATGCCCCTCATTGTCCATCAGTTCGTGGCACACCCTAACGTGCAGCAGCTGCTGGCCTCCATCTGGTACGAGAGCGTGCCGGGCTTCCGCCGCAAGAATATGCTGCTGCAGGCGGCGGAGATGACACGCATCGGCGCCATGTTCCCGCTCTACTCGCTGGCGTACATCGCCGCGCCACACTCGGCCCTCGGCCGCACGCTGCGCAAGCCTTTCATCAAGTTCCTATGCCACTCCGCCAGCTACTTCATGTTCCTTTGTGAGTGGACAATCTACTGAGATAACTTGCTTATAATAAGACAAGTCTGCAATTTTAGTTGACTGACTTGCCAAAAGAAGGAGGTATTCAATTCGTTTGTGTTTTTTTTTTATTTTGGGAAACCAGTTGGCTTTAGAGGTGGTTTTATGTTTTCAGCATCAAAGGTTTGGAATGATCTCCCACCATCTGTAACCATATTGTATCGCATTCACGTTTAATTGCAATAAGTGCAGTGGTTCTTTTCAGAGACACAATCAATTCTGAAAATAAATAAGACCAAAAGTCACAATGTCATTACTTCTATTACTGCCTCACTCTTCTACTAGCTTTTTAAAACTAAAATTGTAACCTTATTATTATTAGAAACAGCTGCGCCGTCCCTGCACTAGCTAAGCTGGCCATCTTTTGCCACATTTTTTCTTTTCTTACTAGCTCTAAGGTATACTACTTTATGTATGATTTCATTTGTATTTTTTTGTGGCAATAAATATCCTATTTATTATTATTTATTACTTAATAGCTTTTGCCCGCGACTTCGTCCACGTGAAATTTGAAAGTTCAAAGCTTACGTTCGCCCTTTTTTCAACCTAATACCAAAAATATTAACTTAGAAGTAATTTGCGTAGTAACAGAAATCCACCGATGCAAGATTCCAAATTCCTAAGCCCGGTATCTTGTAAGCTGATTTTTCGGTTACCCTTATTGTTTGTGTTCGCGATATCTTCTAAACCATTAGACCAATTTAAATACAGTAAAGAACAATTTTATTCTACATTAAAGTGTCCTGATAACTAGAGCATTTATTTGGATAAGGATTAATAAAACCAATAAAAGAACGCCGCAAATAGCGTGCGGTTTTTAATTCATTTTGTAAACAAAAAAGTGATTAGTGTAAGAAAACCGTTAAAGATAGATATATGCTATCGCAGACTTTTCTGTTTAGTATATCAGTATAGAGTATAGATATAGATATGGATATAGATTTGGCAATCGAATGTTATGTGATTACAACTAAACACAACGACTCGAGAGATCCGAATACGTGGTAGATAATCTCGGTTAATCTGTTCGAACAAATGCAGAGTCCTTAATTTGACGGCCATGTTCCTTAAGGCATGAAGCATGAACAAGGATTGGGTGGTGATGTATCAGTTGGGATCGTGTCTGTTGTCCGCAGTCCTGCTGATCCTGGCATCGCAGCGGATCGAGACGGCGGCGGGCGGGGTGCTGTGGGCTGCGCCTCGCGCGCCGCCCACGGCGCCGCTGTCGCGCCGCGGCTCGCTACCCTCGCTCATCGAGTGGCTCATACTGGCCTGGGTCAGCGGTGCGTTATTTATCAATTGTTACTATGACCCGGATCTATTTCATTAAGGATTATTATATGAATGTTCTAGTTCGAGTCCGTTCGAGAGATTATAAATTTGTAATAAAACTGTTAGATGAATTTCTCGCTCTCCGATGGTATTTAAAACTGGTCGACTCGCCGCTGGGCGACTTGACGCATGCTTTGGTGACACGCGCAGGGCTGATCTGGAGCGAGGTGAAGCAGCTGTGGGACATGGGGCTGCGCGAGTACGTGCACGACATGTGGAACGTCATTGACTTCGTCACCAACTCACTGTACGTGGCGACGATCGCTCTCCGCGTAGTCTCCTATTTCCAGGTATACATGCTTTTTTTCGGTGATCTAAAGGATTTCCCGCGGCAGTGATCCGAGCGGTGCGACTGTGTGACAGGTCCGGCGCGAGATGGCGCGGGAGCTGCAGTGGAACCAGCCGCGGGAAAAGTGGGACGCGTGGGACCCCATGCTGCTCTCGGAGGGCCTCTTCTCGGCCGCTAACATCTTCAGCAGCCTCAAGCTGGTGTATATATTCAGCGTCAATCCACACCTCGGGCCGCTGCAGGTCTCCCTCAGCCGCATGGTGCTCGACATTTTAAAATTTTTCGTTTTGGACATTCTCGTTATCTTCGCGTTTTCTTGCGGTGAGCGTTTCGAGAGTACAATTCTTTCGCGCAACAAAGAAAGGAAAATAAATTTTACTCAATGTTGTTTGTTTTAGGTTTAAATCAGTTGTTGTGGTACTACGCGGAAATGGAGAAGAAGCGGTGCACTACGGGCTCTGCGGTGGGCGCGGCGGCCAACGGCACCGTCGTCGACCCCGACGCATGCATCGTGTGGCGACGGTTCGCTAAGTACGTTTCTTTGCATTGTCATAACCGTGCGAAATGGTACGAGCTATACTTATAACTGGACATTTCAAAGTAACATTTGAAATTGAGCGTTTGCAATTTGATAATGCGCACGTATAAGTCAATTGGTTAATGTCTGAAAATCTTTGCACTCCAGTTAGATAGTGTTACCAATACGACTTAGGGTCCTTCAAGAAGCGAGCCTATCATTTCCTCAAAGGCCGGCAACGCATCTGTAGTTCCTTTGGTGTTGCGGATTTCCATGAGCGTCGTTGACCACCTTTGTATTCACGCCGCTCGTTATCCCCCTTTTATTATATAAAAGAGGACTGTATAACGCGATTATTATTTCATTACGCATACCGAGATACGCATGCCCACTATTGAGGACAAATGTTACATCGACTAGAATTCTAGGATATACCTTCGGAAGTAACTTGTGCGCGTCATTCCGACATATATAAAAATTCACATTGGCTCGATCGATCGGTGAGCCAATCTGCCCATCAGTACACCCAAACTGTGTAATTGTAAATTAAATCTTGATCCCATTAAAATAAGAAGGACACTAATTAGCAGAAGGTAACATTCGCTCGTGTAGGTACATAGTATAAAGTAGTGTTTAGGGATGGAGAGAATTAATTAACCCTAAGGCTTATGGCGCAGTCTGTTCGAGACGATGCAGACGCTGTTCTGGGCGGCGTTCGGACTAGTGGACCTGGACTCCTTCGAGTTGGACGGCATCAAGATCTTTACGCGCTTCTGGGGCATGCTCATGTTCGGCACGTACGCCGTCATTCAGGTCATCGTGCTGCTCAACCTGCTCATCGCCATGATGAACCACTCCTACCAGCTCATTTCGGTGAGTGCGCCGGCAGGAGGCGCTGTCGCCTGTCCATAGATAGAGCACATAAATGCAAAGCAAATGAGGCGCGACGATATCTTAATTAAGTTAAAAGCGGTGTTGTGGTGTGTGCGCAGGAGCGCGCCGACGTGGAGTGGAAGTTCGCGCGCAGCAAGCTATGGATCAGCTACTTCGAGGAGGGCGGCACGGCGCCGCCGCCCTTCAACGTGGTCCCCTCGCCCAAGTCTGCGCTGTACGCCTGGCGCTGGCTGCAGCGCCGGCTGTGCGGCCACGCGCGCGCCAAGCGCGAGCACATGCGCACCATCCGGGTGAGCAGCGGCCGGCCTTCTATTGCCGATATTCGCAATTTAACCGGCAGATCCCGCTTCTTCTTTAGAAAACTGACAAGCTCGTAACGTATGGCAAATTGTTGTCATTGCCATTCGTTTTCAATTGTTCTGTTAGCGATATCACTTAATTGATTGCTAGTTTGCCGGCGGGCTGGATAAAAATGCGCTGCGCCACTCGAGCGACATCTTTCTAATACCTCACTGCATACAAATGTATTTGATTTCAGAGGAAAGCCAAGCAGGCGAATGAACGAGATTTTCGATACCAGGTTTGTAAACTAGTCAGGTATTTTTAATATTCGTCGATTAAAAATTCACCTAATCATACTCATAGTGATTCTTAGTGCAAGTCTCTGTGGGAACTCCAATGAGACGCGCTCACGACGCGCACCAGCGGACTATCCGCGGACTCACAAAAAATAAAACGATAAGCTTAAAGTTTACTTTTACTATTCGATATTGTTGCATGTATTCAAATAGAGCTACGGAATAAAAAAATACTCTGCTGCCCCATAACTCGGCGGGGATGAATATTGAATGACACTCAAGTAATTTAAAATAAATCCGGGTCAGTGGAAGAAAGCGATGTAGACCTTTAGGTAGTACGGTGTGTGGTGTCGCAGGGCATCATGCGCAACCTGGTGCGGCGCTACGTGACGGTGCAGCAGCGGCGCGCGGAGAGCGGCGGCGTCACCGAGGACGACGTTAACG
>NW_013525916.1:20256-22189 GCF_000836215.1 Papilio polytes
AATTTTTGCGTAGCGGCTCGTTCTCATCCGTCTATAAATGTAGGAAGGCAATGCGCAGGTCATCCTAGTGTCCTTAGAGTAAGCGCACCGTAAACAGAAGCTATGTAGGAAAATATTGAACACCAACTAGCGTAGTTAGATACAAATTATTCAAAAATTAGCATAAAATTAGTGTTTATTCTATTTTATATATGACTTATAATGTGAATAATAAATGTAATATAATGAATATACAATATAATAATGTGTTCCAGAGAGTTTTCCAGTCCTGTCTTGGGGGCCTCGGGTTGCCTTGGTTGGGCGTACGCACGTGTGAATATAATTACATAACATTGTTTGTTAGTGGCGGTCGTGAGCAGAAGGTGTGCCGATGCCGATGCTCCCACTAACGCCAATCGTGCGCGCCGTAAGTTGACGCGTGTCGTCATGAGGTCATCGGCAAAGCGCAGTATTGCGGACCAATAAGTGCTCCCGAACAATACAGGCTTTTAGCTATAATATATGTAGATAGTTTAGTCGGGCGCTTGATCAATATTGTATGTATGGAGGTGCGAACACCAATTTTTGGCTTGACAGCCCGACCTTATCCAACTATATTCTTTTTATAGTGTGTCTAAATAAGTTATAGTGTGTCTAAATAATTTAGATTAGTTTGATAATTCACTTCAAATTTAGAAGGGATCGGTTGTGTAAAATCAGTCTTGAATCTTATCGATTTTCGATTTTTATTCTTATAGAAGTTGGAATCGATAGATTTTTAGTTATATCTTATGAATTAAAAAAAAAGCACGGTTTTCTCAAATCAATAATGACTATAACAAATAATAAGGGTAAATAAATGTTTATTACTACTACAGCCGTACGTAATCGAATTGGATTTCGCAATTATTTCTGTTATCGCTAAATTCTCTACACTATAATCAATAATATAATTGTCCTCTAAATTAGTTATTAAGAAAATAATAATTTTAGTTGAGTGCAAATTATTGCAATTGTATTAAATAATTATATTTAAACCGAATATCGATAGTTCATAATTGTTCGCTATGCGTTTTTGTTTCGTCACTACGATACCTGACTATTAAGTACGGCATTTGCCTTCACACAAATTGAATTCAATACTTCATATGCGTCATTTATCAAACTAATCTATCTTATTTAAACAAACTATAGACTTTAATAATTAATAATAATAACGCGAATTCCAATAAAAAGCTGACAAAAAGCATGTTATCGGTGGGGCGAGTAGCGATTCAAACGAGGACTTCCAACGTCCAGCGCCACTATACACTCACGTGAATTGTCATTGTCAATGACTCCCTAGATTTAATATAGTAAGAATTCACCACGTTTAACAATAACTAAATCTTAATGATGTTAGGAATAATGAGCCGAGTGCATGGAATGTTAGATTCGTGATACGGCACATAGCGCGTAGTGATGACAACTGAATTTCCTGCAAAAGCCATTCGGTGTTGTATTGAATGCAGAGCTTATGATAGACGTACAATAATGGACTTACGGACAATTAGGGAACCAGCATGTGCAATTGTGTCGTGTACCGCGGCGCGAGGAACTCCGCGGGGCACCACTTGTCTAACACAACTGACACTAGACACCAATAACCGATCCAGGAAATTATTATTTTATTTTATACATGGCCTAAATCTTGAATACAGGGATGACATTGACTGTAAATGTCCATTATATTTATATATGAAAAAAGCACAACGAGCAAAGTAGTTCCGTTTGATATATCTGTGTGAATGCGCAAATTGGCACCCGACACTCGGCACTTGGAATCTGGCAAGGGCCTGGACGAGAAGTTTGTTGCTTTAGCCCAAATACTACATATACGACTCGAGTAGCGACTGGATCAGTAGCCAGAACTCAACATTGCATCAGTAATGTTGAGTTCTGGCGGCCGCGGACT
>NW_013525916.1:22360-22732 GCF_000836215.1 Papilio polytes
ATCTAGTAACACCTGAGGCCTTCACAAGTGTTTAGTTGTGCAGGCGGCGCGAGCGGCGCGAGCGGCGCGAGCGGCGCGAGCGGCGCGACACACTTAATTATATTTTATAAGGAGTTGTTGTTTATTTATACATTGTATTTGTATATAACGGTGCGAAAAGTAATTAAAACTGGCACTATATCCTTTTCTGTTTTATTTTATAGCCCAATAATGCCCACAAATGTCGTATTGCACGAAAGAGAAACAACGTCATCGCTAACAGCGAACGCTGCTGCTAATCCAGAATCTCCTTAAATTTGTCATTGTCGACCAAAGTCTTGGGATGACCGCGAAGTTCATATTTCAGATAGAAATTTCGAGAAAGGAAGCGAG
>NW_013525916.1:22746-23865 GCF_000836215.1 Papilio polytes
GCTTGTGCCGCGTTGCTGCCACGACGGTACAAATCTTACTTAATCATGTTAATATTTTAAATGCGAAAGTTTAGATGGATGGACGGATGTTTGTTGAGTTCATAGCCTAAACAGCTGAATGGATCTCGATGAAATTTTGCATAGATGCAGAGCATAGTCTGGAAGAAAACATAGGTTACTTGCTTTTATTTTAATTCCACGAGGACAGAGTCGCCTGCGAAAGCTAGTATTACAAGTGCGAAAGTTTAAATGGATGGATGTTAGAGTTTGTAGCCTAAACGGCTGAACGGATCTCGATGTGGCACAGACGTAGAGGATAGTCTAGTACAACATATAGGCATTAGTAAAATACAGTTAAATTGAAAGTAGAATTCTCAGCCAAACAAAAATGATTTTTACATGAAACGGCCAGTACTGTAGAAGGGCAATTTCATAGGTAGACTTATTTGGGCGTGGAGGGTATTTAGGCTTGTGAATCTCTGTTTGAACCGTCGTGTAATGCGATGCGAAAAACATGGACGTTGTATTATAATTTGTATAACTTCTTGGCAAAAAAAAAATCAATACCCATGAGTCAGTACAAAACGCCTTCGAAGAATTCGTCTTCCGTCAAAAAACAGCCACTGCGTTGGCTAAGATGCATTGATTGCATGGGCGATTACTTCGATTAATACAAATGAGAATACATAAAAAACTACGTTTATTATTTTCATACAAAATGGCAATTTTCTAGGTAAAGACATAATGTCTACTCACAAATAGCGCTGTTGGTTTCTCTACAAACAAATCATTTGATGTGACGTTTTGACCCTTTTCTTGTTAGTGTATCTGTAGAGATACATCAATTTTTTTTTCTAAACACCTTGGGTCATCAAGGTTAAGTGCTATGAATATTATTTTGATATTCGAAAAAATAAAATTCTGCCAAGTTAAGGGTTAAAAGTTTATGGACAAAACAAAAAGTTGTTATGAAATAAAAGGCAATAATTAGGGGTAAGTTTTAATGCAGTGTGTGAAGTGTCAGAGTGCGGCGAGGTCGAGGGGCTCGTAGCGCTGGTCGCGCGCGCGGCGCACGGCCAGCTGCACGCGGCCGGCGCGCGCGCTCAGCAGCACGCCCGC
>NW_013525916.1:25761-38278 GCF_000836215.1 Papilio polytes
CCAGCTGTCTATAATTACTGATCCATATGGTAAGGACAGCCTGAGGCCTGAGACTGACGATGATGGCGATTGTGGTTAGGAAAGGTCACACGTCCTGTCGCGCAATAGCGTAATGATAATGTTACAAACATGGTGTTTTATATCCGAAAAAAAGCCTTCTCGTAAGCTTTTAAGATAAGGTTTTAAGTTCTGACAGATCAGTTTCTGCAATATTTAAAGCAAAAAATATTAAGTTAAAAGGTGAGGGCCTTGGGAATGCTTAAATAAAGCCTGACAGTCATCATCTCCTGGCTTTATGTCTACTGAAGGCTGACACAGTACACTTTAACTTTGAATAATCAAAGAGTTTGTACCAATGTCTGACCTCACCAGCAATCTCAACAAGATTTGGATTTTGAAGTAGGCAATAAAATTAATTTAACTGTTGCCTACTTTACTATAAAATGTGTGCTCACTGACTCTGTTCAATGCATACTGCTCACAACTGTTGACCACAAAACAAATAAAAAGTCAATCACATACTTTAGAAGTTCCTGCACATTGCCAGTTTGAGCAGCTTTGAAGAACCTTTTCTCTAAAACAAAATAATTTGATAAGATGAAGGTACATATAAATGAAACAGATGAATTAAAAGTTTGTAAGTCAAAAGTGTATGCCTAAAAAGTGAATTTTGTTATTAAAAAAATTAAGATCAAATGTGAGCCAACATACTGTGTGTGTGTGTGTGTTAGTAAAGTTGGGGTGTGGCACAGCTGCACTACGCAGCAACAATTGGCTCTAAATGTCACAACTGATAACCCAGATTGTTATACAGCAGCAGGTCGCAAGTAGGACCTCTTGATTCTTGATTTCTCTTAAATAGCAAAGTGAGTTCAGCTCATGGGCATCCGCAATACCCATTTTTAGTAGGCAGAGATATCCTCCTTCCTATATGTCATATTACCCTTAACAAATCCACTTTTCTCTACTTATTAAAAGTAGTACAGGAAGTAGATGAGGACTATAATTTGGCTAAACCTAAGAAATAAAATAATGAAAACCACTTCACAATACAAGTAAGGTGTGTTTTTATAATCTTTCCTTAATATGTGCAATGTATGGTGTGGAGCCTATAAAAAAAATATTCTTGTGCTAAATTGTTACTTAACAAAAGAAAGAAATACAAGTATAAAAGAATACCGTTAAAAACATAGTCAGCGGCTAATATTGCCAAGCCCAAGGAGGCTGTTCCCAGGATTTTCCGGAGCTGTGTGTTGTAGGATGTTAAATATATCTTTTCTGCAGCGTTGCAAGAAATACTTCGTCTCATTGGAACACTCAGAATCCGAGTCGTTCCCATCACTAGACGCAGCAACCGATGAAATGATCTAGGACTCCGAAACATGGTTAACAAGTTTAATTTAGATATAAATACTTTACTCTTCGGAATTCATAAATTGAGTGTTGAAAGATCTTCATTGTGATATTCCTTTATTTAAGCATTTTTAGATTTAAGGCGTGCGATTCCCTGTTTTTGTAATTTTCCATTGTGAAAATGTCAATGTCAATTAAAATTTATTATTTGATTCGAATGACATTAAAAAAATGAGACTTAAACAATATAGTCCCGCAAGGCTCTTGTGGCACCTTTTTGACATTGACAGCCTTTGAGCTTTTGGGGATACCAGCAAGGTCCGCATATATGTCCGCATTAAAGGGAAATTCTTTCCTTTTGAAAACGAAAACGCAAATTGTAAAGGAAGTACTTGTACCTTACAATGTAACTAGGAAAAGCCCCAGACTTCGTTTATCGGTTAGAAGACCCAATAGTTAAAGAATCTTTGTAGCAAACTTTTACACTCTCTTGAGACAGTTAGGGAAAGAATAGTCTTAACTTAATAGAAATGGCCTTACTTAGCGCTCATCTACAGAATAGCAGAAATCTTAATGATTGTTTGTTGTTAACAATTAATGCACAGTACAAACTCTGTGGTATGCCCCGTGGTTTGAACGAAACGATGCGGTTTAAAATCATCAGACAGCCAGTTTCTTGTTATATTTCTGAGTACTCTGAGTTTATTTTGTCATGAAGGAAATACTTCCAGTTGCAAAAAACAACTTACAACTAAGGGTTCGGTCTCTGCAGTTTGAAATGAATAGGTAATAAAACAACTATCAGAAAAATTTATAGCTCAATTATTGTTTAACAACTTTTTGAAATTATATTAATCATATTATACACGCGACCTCTTGAGAATAGGGAATTTCTTGAGTTAAATAATGGTATCACATTTTCGTTACAACAGACACAAGAAGATTCACATTTTCAAATGTAATTACTGGACCCCCTACTTCTTTTCCAAGATAAATATATCTCCCACTTTGAAGGAAACCTCTCTGATCCTTCTTTTAAACACTTCCATCACTTCTTTTTATGGAATAATATTAAAAAAACACACATAATATAACGCCCGGCAAACATCTTGAACAATACATTTAGTTGCGCAGAAGTCGATTTTTGGGTCTTTTTGGCGGGGCAAGGAGGGGATGCGCGCGCACGCTCTCTTGCTATTGGTTAATCAGTCGGCCTTTGCGTTCCGCTTCTTTCCCCATGTTCCGTTTATTCCCGAATACACTTATCTCCAATTTCATTGGGCCAATTTCGCTGTTACTTATTTTCGGTAATAATTGTTTATAATTTTTTTCTATTGTTGTTATTCTTGAGTCTCATTTGTTTATTATTGTTAAGTTTTATTTGATTGTTATTGTTTTGACTTTTTGTGTTGAGTATGTCACGAAAAAGTAACATTGTTCTAAAAAGACAAGCCAGGAAAATAGCATATCATTGTTTCATGAAACAAAAATCATGTAAAGAAATTGCACAATTTATTCATGTCTGTCGTGTTCTTAAAATTTAAAATTGAATTTTTTCATTCCTAGTTAATACTAATACTTAAAATAGGTCAATTATTTTGTCTAAAAGTGTACGTGCGCGAAACTTCCCCCACTACGCCGCTTTTTGTTCAAGAAGTTTGCCGGGCGTTATACGTAAAGTAAAGTGGCGAAGTGAACTGATGAGCTATGTCACTAAATGGCCCTGACATTAAATGTCACTTTTTATTTCATAAAGTTTGCCGGCTGCTAAAAGAATCTTGTAGGACTATATCTCGGTTAGTTCTGTCAAACTATCGGTAACATCACACTTGGCCAGTACAGTCGGTCAGTACGTAGGCGTGGTAGGGACTGTACTGGCGTAGATTGTTCATGTTATGCCAGTCCAATAACCTGGTAAAATAACCTTGGGGTCGGGAAGACTACAGTGTTAGTGATAGCAGGCATCGGAGTGCTTTTTAATGGCACAATTATTACGGTATTAGAGCGTTGGTGACTCGAGAGTTTTAGCAATTCTATTCTACAGGTCCTAGGATATGAATCCAAATCACATGTACAAGTGTGATTTTCGATTTCGGAATTTTATCTGTTTCATTTTACCCGACGTTCTTACGGTGAAGGAAAACATCGTGATGCATAGAGACGTGTTGTAAGCTGGTAATCACGCTAGTCAAAACGGCCCTTCAGAAAACATTCCTATTTAAAAATCGTAAAAAACTTGAGAGTTTAAAAACCACAAAACGCTAAGCCATATGAAGCGGAATGGCTGACTGTCCAAAAAAAAGTAGAACGTTCCACCAGTTAGCTTTCACACTGTGCGAGTCGACAAAGAGTCCTATAAATCCAACCACTTCCATGCTAAACTCCAACTGTACTGGCTAGGTCTGAACCGCACATCGATTCGAAACAAAGCAAAAGCTGTCATTTAGAAGTCAATATCTACTCCAATATTCAAGATACCTATACCATTTTATGTAGTCGTAGTAAGTAATTTAGAATAAGTTTCGGTGAAAAGTTTTATCAATTATACTCTTTAAATTTGGAGTGTACTCTTATCATTGAAGCCTTTTAGTTAGATTTGTAGTTCAGTATTGGTGAAATTATGTGCATTTGCCCGTAGTTACTATAGTTGTGTTGACATATGAGGTGTTTGTGTGTTGTTTTAGTTGGGGTTTTGTTGTTATTAGTATAGTAATGGCTTTAGGGGGGTCTACGTATTTGCAAGATGCAACTATGTTGGAGCAACTGCTCGAAGAAATTAATTTTCAGAGAACAAAAGAGATGCGGCAGCTCATGAAGGATGGTGAGTTTGGATATTTTTACTCTATCGATTTTTACATAAATAAAAAAAACAAATGAAACACTATAAATTGCCTTTAGATTTTAAGTTACACAGCACAATCTGGAGGAATGCACTAGTTTATAGGTTATGGGCCTCATGGCACTGTATTCAAAAATAGCGCCTATTTTAAAGGGATCTAGGTTATTGATGATTTCAAAGTAATTTAAGCATGTTTGTGTAGTGAGGCCATGTAAAATATACCTATGAGTTTGATTGGTAGAGAATTTTTTGTTGTGAGTATAGTGCATTATTTTTCAAGTATTTTTTTTACTTTCTTAACAACTTTATACAACACTGCCCTGCAGTGTCTAGCTGTAGCTAGGCCAAAACCTGTAGGGTTAGGTATCTTGGTTTACCAAGTTCATGCATTCAACAGTAATATAAGAGGGTTGCTAGGGTTCTTTCAAGCTGGGTTGGCTGGAGTAATCTACAGCCAGCTCTCACTCACAGTTTGCCCTAGTTGTGGAGTTGTAAAATCCATAGCTCCTTTTACTACTAACTCAATTATTTTAATACTCATGATAATTCATTTTCTCTCCACGAAGGATAAAATATTTAAAACTATGTTATTGCTTGAAGTGATAATAGTAACTTGACATATCAGAGGTATTGCCGCTGGACATTTCACTCAGTTAGTCATGCTTTAGCTACTACTGCATACTTGCAAAGCTATAATTAAATTGAGTGCAAACGTAAACAGTCTTTAGCTGTGGTTTTTTATTGAACAATTAGTTAACATTAGCTTTCTCCCAAGACTCTGTCTGTGTGGAATTAAAAAAAAACAAAAGTGAATAGTTGAATAGTGTATGTGTACTTCCAAACTATCCTCTACATCTATGCCAAATTACATTGAAATTTGTTTAGCCATTTTGGTTACAAACTCTAACAAACATCCATCCATCCATCTCAACTTTCACATTAGTAAGATTAACATGTTATACATGACAGCCAGTTTGCATATTCTTTTGAAAATTATCTGTATTTGTAAAATCTTTAAATCAGCTAACAGATTAATAAATAATTCTAGAACTACATAGTTTCCTATTACAATTGCAGATTCCATTGACTTAATTTTATTGGACATTATTACTAACTCAAATATGTAAATAAATTGTTGTATTTGTTATTACATAAAAAAATCTTATTAAAGATGTCAGTGTGGTTACAAATGAGTAGTAGAGTTAATCTGAATGCCATCACCGAGGGAAGTTTAGTCTGGTAAGGTGTGTCAGGATATAGATGATATGTAAGCAAGAAGGATAGATTGAATGTGGATAGATCAAAGGTAGACAACAATTAATATATGAGTGTGCACACTCATATGATAATTGCAATATATTTATGATGTTAATTAGCATTTAATTCCTTTTTAAATATGATCATCATTGGCTACACATAATGCTATGTGTTTTCTGAGAATTATAGAATAACTGTGTATGTATATGCCGAAGGACAGGAAAGTGAAATGAGGTATAAAAAAAGCTTAAACAATTATAGAAAAAAAAACATTTATTAATTAATTATTTTACAACAGCAATGGTAGAATACATATTTTTAAATAATTATTTTTATATATCATCTAGAACTTTGCTTGTTTTATAAACTTTCTTATAATTGTTGTTAGAAAGATTCACATTTCCTTTAATATTTTGAACCTTTGTTAAAATTCAACTCCAATAATAAAAACAAAGAATTTCATGATCATATGACCTGGTACAGGTTCTTTTACTTAAAATTATATCATGCATCATTCGGAATGTGCTTTCAAGTATTCATTACCTTTCATTATAAAATAATATAACAATGATAACTATACATAACATGTGTCACATTAGACACTCTGCTGTAATGTATTGTACTGACACAAAGCTCTTGGAAACTAACTGGATGAGTTTTGTAGTAGTATTATCTACCTTTTTAAATAATATCAAAATAGTTAACTAAGTTGATGCAGGAAAATGTCATCTTGGCAGCATGTAGCGGTTTTGTGGCATCAATTAAATAGAGAGTCTGCTACCTAAATATGAACCATCTGAATCTGATCAGATTATAAATTTATTGCCTTGAGGCCTATAATTTTTAAAGTTATGTAAATGTATACATTTTGAAGTCAGCCCAACTTGTAACTAAGTAATTACTGTACATTATAAAAATATTTTGTTAGGAAGTTTGTGATATTTAGAAATATTTAAATAACAAAAACTGTATCTTGTCAAATAAAATAAACCAATTATTTACATAGTATGGTTGGAATTATGATACAGGTAAAAGTAATCTTACTGTGTTTATTAATATAAATAAATTAGTTGGTTTTTCAGTCTGCCAGAGTCTTGTCCTTTTGTTTATATAATTTTTTTAACATTTAAAGAATAAACACATGTAGACACATTTGAACAAAATATTTCTGCTGCATGGTAGATAACACATTGAAAATTGTAAACACAATAAATTATTATCTTAGTCTAATTTCCATTAGTTAAATATCTCTTCACAAACAAACAATTATAAAACTAACTTATTATTCTGTTGTGTTTAGTTATTCAAACATTCAAAGCATCTAATTTGATTGTTACATAGGGTAAAGACTTTGCCATTGTTAGCTATTTACAAAGAACAATACAGCATGGGGCACAGCGAGATGGCAAGACATACACATAACAAACAAATGACAACCTCAACAAGAATATAACAAATAATGTTAGGAGATGCAACTACAGTCTACCATTTGGAAATTAAATATAGTAATAAAATTTTACATTTAAAATGGTTAGAAAACAACTTACATTGTCAATAAACAAAATGTACACATATATAAATATAATAGTAAGTCTAAATAACATTTAATTATAGTGTACTTTGTTGCATAGAGTTACATTAAGTTACAGTTCGAAGGCACTTTGTTCCTCCCATTTAAGATGAGCATATTCTAGGATATATTACACACTAGTAATGTACATGACAGCATGAGAAACAAATGGATACAATGTTGGCAGAGTCGGGCTTTGTGGTGCTGCAAGGAACTACATACTGGACAGACTTGTTTGTCAGGCATTTCCTGTTCCAAGAAGAACAAGCTATTGACTGCGACGACCTTCTCTTTTTTGTGAGGAAGAGACATGTTAAGGGGTCTTCACGGTATTTGCCTAAATATGAGGTAAGAAAATTTGATTTTAATAATTTATCCGAGACGCTTGCCCTTCAAATGAAAGACAATGAAATGACGTGTGGTACATAACTATGATTGAAACTTCAATGTTATATTTACCTTTTTGAATGGTTATTTATTATATTAAGTTAAAAAAACTAATTTGTGACTTTGATCTGCGTTTTGTATAAAGTAATTGGTGCTTGTGCAATTAATGTCATAAAGTCCATTCATTCCAAATTAGTATGTAGGTATGTTTAGCACCATTTGGATTAAAGATACAAAATTCTCTCAGGCATGATATTGAAAATATAAAAAGTTTGAATTTTGTAACACTTGTGTACTTTATTTTTAAACATTATAAAAATATTTTTCTTAGCCATTGTTTCTTGTTCGTTTACAACAAATATGTACTAGTCCGCCGCGCTCACACGATGCACTTTCAAGCTCATCACAATACATTTTGTTACTAAATAGTGTAATTTAGCTAATCTTGGCATTTCACCTTCAATACCGACCACTTATTAGTTATATACAATTTATAAAACACAAAATTCATTAACAGTCAGTAATAATAATGTATAGCTTTACGCTTCGTAGAATAATGTTACTGATCTATAAGAACGAAAGCATAAATTGATAGAAGAGTTGATCACGAGCGAGTTTGCACTGTTATCACAATTTACACATAGGCCCTCATTTAGAACCGAAAAGTCAATAATAAGCACAGCCAATAGACACGCAATGCACCAGTCTAAGTCACGCCGCCCCTCCACAGACGGATGTCGAGGTGTTCCGCAAGGACTCGAAGAAACTGCCCATCGGAGATCCGGAGATCGACTGGGAAGAAACCGTCTACCTCAACCTGATCGTGCACCAGTTCGACTACACGCTCACGTTGGCGATCTGCACGCGCACCAGCCCGAAGGAGCTGCAGGTGCTGAAGCGTCATTCGCAAAAGGTGAGGGTCATACCCGCTCCGGCGGCGGCGCGGCGCGAGCGCGTCACTAGCTAAGTCGGCTGAAGAGCTTGGTGCGCGGCCACGGCAGCGGCCAGTCGTACCGGCGAGGCACCGGGCCGCGCACGTTCCTCTCCAGGTACGTGAACAGCCAGTACCACCACTCGCGCTGTATCATGTATTGGTTGTAGCCACCGCTCCGGTACGGTGTCACCAGCATCGAGTGAAACGTCCAGAACAGCCGCGTCGTAACGTAGTACGCGATCACCACGTCCACGGTATAGTGGCCGTGCGCTAGCAAAACAAACGAGACACCGAGAATTGCCGAGCCCCACATGGCCCAATGCACAGGCCACAATTTCTTCGGCGAGTATTCTGCTACTATTAAATAACTCAATACTAGCACCATTGTGTGCCCCGAGTATATGTAATCCCCACAGTACGTGTGCTTCCCATTAATAGATAATCCGAAGCCGGATATGAGGTAAAACATTCTTCTAATAACGAGCAGCGGCGTCGTGTTATTGCTCTTTGGGCTGCAGTAGTAGGTCGTGCTGGAGACCGGCAGGACGGTCACGAACATGGTGACCGAGCGGTACAGGTACAGCAAGCCGATTATGAAGAACATGCGGCGTGCCACGATGAACCGGTGCTTGTGGAATACGACCACCATCATCGCGACCGTCGTCGATATCATGATGAGATATTCTGACACGGCCAGGCCCCAATCTCTCGCGGTTATGTTGTCGAGGATGATGTCCCCGAGGGGCGCGGTGGTATTTCTATCGGGGAGTCGCTCGTGGACGAGAGACAATGACATCATATTAATGCAGACACACATAAAGAGGAAAAAGAAGGAGATTATCGTCTTCCATATCTCCTTCGGGTAGCGTTCCTCGCGTACAGCGCCGGGCGGAATTTCAACAACAAAATCGGTGGCGTGAGTACGCTGCGGCGAATGATCCTGGTCAGGGTCGGAGTCATCGGTGGTGGGCTGCGGCGCGTCTGGCTTAGCGGCGCGCGCCAGCAGCGGTTGGCGCTGCATCAGCTCGGCTTGGCTGGGCATGGCTCGGCGCGACGCGTTGTTGTTCACGTCATTGCCGTTGCGCTGCAGACGGGGCTCGAAGTTGATTCCGCGGATGTCGTCGCGCGCTGTGTCGTTGCCTATGTCCGCATGGCAGGCGGTGGGCGGAGCGCCCGTCGGCGCTAACTGCTTTGGCGGAAGCTCATGGGCGAGATAAATGCGCACTGACTCCACCAGCGGCTCGGCGAGGTTGATTTGCTCCGGTGGCGAAGACTCCTTGTCTGGAGAGCGGGCCGAGATCGTCATCCAATCACCATTGGTCTGGATCGAGCCTGGAATGTAAACGAGTCGTTATTAAATAACGAGTACAAAACGTACAATAATCATTTATTTCATATGTAACTATCCAATAATAAATAGTCGCCGAGCTAAATAGCTGTTAACATTTACTATAATGTGTTATTTAATAGCGTTTATAAATCGCAGTTATGTCATTATTAGGAGCTAAAAGAATGACATTAGTACAATTTGCATTTGTTATATTGTTTAATAATATAAGATTAACTTCAGTAGTCTGTTTAGGTAGTAAATACTCGCGTCGTAGCAACGCTTCCACACCTCTCAGAGCAGTAAACAAACGAGCGAGAAAGCCCTCGGTTCAAAGACCGACAGCGGACAGAACGTGTGGCGCTGCACCGCTTTTTGGCGCTCGTTTATGTGCCTTAATAATAATTTACTTATTCATATGCCGTGTTTTTAGGTCTAACCATAATAATATACAAATATAGTCTCCGCGAGAGTCTTACTCGCCAAAATTCATTATTTGATTCTACGTTCGATGTAGAAAGCGCACGGAAGCGGTCCCGTTTGCAATTCACACTCACCCGATCAATGTGCAAGCTGTCATTCGGGCCGTACGCGGCCTCACATCGATTCGTCCCGACGCCCGATAGAAAGCCGGAGCGCCGACGATACGAGCTGCTAAGTTTCGAAGTCGCCAAAACGAGGTCACGCACCACTTTGCGTTGTGATATTCGCAACGCACCTTAACACAGCTCAATGTTCCTTCACTTTACCACAGCACTGTGCGTCGTTAGATTTTGATATTAATTTATTTTAATTGATGTGTATTAAACGAGCGAACCCGCAAAGCGGCGGCCGCGAACTAGAAACTGGCGGGGCACCGGTTGGCTACGGTCGACGGCGTTCGGGAGCGATCGGCTAGAACCGCGCACGCTCGGTTCGGCGGCGCGCGGGTGCGAGCGAGAAGTGCGTGACGTCAGCGACGCCGTCCCGCCTGCGCCCGGTGCGGCCGCACCCGCGCGCCCCGCGCCCGCGAGCCGACCCTACACCACGCGACCGCTTACGTCGAGTCGACGCGACCCAACGGCGACAGCGAGACCGACCGAGACCACTCACATTGAATTAGTCAATAAAGTCGAATCTCGTGTTTAATAACGAACTTGCACCGCGCATTGTATGAAGCGATTTACATACTAGGATGTGTTTATTATTTAGTGCCAAATACATTACAATGCTCGTTTTCAGCCTTAACGTAATGCTGGCATACAGCAACGCGACGTCTTTTGTCAGGCTTCCGATCCTTTTAATTACATTATTTTTTTTCTAGAAGGCGAATCCTCGCTTGTCAGACATCCAATTAGCAATTAGGTAAGGAAGGGCGCCGCGCCGGGCGGTCCGTTGTGCTGCCTGATGGCCGACTCGTGTCCCGCTCGGCGGGCTGTTGGCTCGTCTCGACCACCCTAATCTTAAATCCTAAACTTACATCATCATCATCATCTTTCTTTTTTCGGGTATCAAAAACCTACTTTTAGTTTCGGCACTATTTTTGCGGCCAGCCGCCTGCCTGTCGCCAACCCTACTTGGGATTATTTCAATACTCATACATATGTTCGCCTTTTCTCATTTATGTAAGCCTAAACTAAAGCTATGTTCTCAAAGACAGCACTTGGACTGCTAATAGCGGTGCACGGACTTGTGCTAATGTTTGTAAATTGTGGACGTTTTGTTTTGTATTTGTGCGTCATCTCTTAATTGCAACACGACGGCTGCTGTCACCACTCACCACCGCGCCACCATTCCGAACGTTGCAATACATTTTATGCGATTTCATATTAACGATATTTATTATTTTTGGGCGATTAAGATAAAACGTAAAGTAACATTAACGTGTAAACGATGAATATATTTCAATGTCCGACCAGAAATAGAATATTGATTCGTAATATGTGTGTGTTCACAAGTCTCAATGATCCGATTTGCCACGGGTCAAAGTTCTGTTCGGTCAGAGCCCTGACGGGTGTATTCATTTTAAATGACATCGGTTTCGGACAGACGCTCCGCTTATTTCGTCTGTGGTTTATTGGTTTATGAGGAAACGGCGCATTATAACAATAGAGTATGTTAAGTGTACGTGTTTGTATGCAGGTGTACGCGTCGCCCAGCCGGCGAAAGATGGACACGAAGGGCGAGGGCGAGGAGATGACCTATCCGCACATCTGCTTCATGGTCGACAACTTTGACGAGGTGCGTAAACCAACACTGCCAATAACTGAGCAAAGTAAGCCGGCGTGTGTTTGTTCTGGGCCGATCTACTACCGCTTGTTATGTTTGAATGTGAAGAGCTGCGGCCGATATTGCAGCAGCTCGTAGCAAGCGTTCTTAATGACTATCTTGCCGTCATCACTTCAGCTAACAGCCGCTTTGTGGACGGTGTATAAAAGTTACGCGGTGAGTAATGTCAACACGCATCTCTGTTGAAGTACACAAAGAATGAACATGTTTTTATTAATTTGCTTCCGCCTGATATATGGAGAAGATTATAAGATGTCTTTGGTTATATAGTTATGATGTGAGGCAGCGGTACAATGCGGGAGCGGGTCAGGGCCGCTCCCTCCCCGCGCTAGCCCCGCTCTACTCCGATGTCTGCTCACTGCCCGTCTGATAATGAGACTAGCATGTGCTAAAGCGATATCTTAAATATGACTCAATAGAAAACAAATCATTAAAAACAAAGGGTAGGTTGAATTTGTAATTGTTTATCATCGCGGTGTAATGGTGTAGTCAACTCGTAAGTTAATTGGTTCCTCGAGAGTCCGGCCGCTAAAAACAAAGGAATAACGCGCGTGTGCGAGCACGTGAGCGGCGCGCACGCGG
>NW_013525916.1:38679-43173 GCF_000836215.1 Papilio polytes
AAAACTAGTTTAAAAGTCTGATTTAAATGTTTAACTGCGTACTTTCATTTTATTGGCATATATGAAGTGAAATTCTGTTATCTTAAGCAGATATGATAGGATTTTTGCTGTTTATTTATATAAGCGGATAGGTATCAAATAACTGTTATTTCTCTATCAATGGCCGCGACAGGGCGGTGCCCCTCCCTCCCGTCTGTCGCAGCAGGCAGCCCAGAGTTACAACAAACGACACTATTCTGCTCATTGTTTGTACGATTCTTTTGACAGGAATTTTGCAAACTTGATTGTATTCAAAAAACATTTTTTATCATGTTATCGATAAGTAATCGATATCGCACTAAACCTTTTTGACGCGCGAATGAATTGCGAGCTATCGGACTCTTTAGTTGATAAAGTGTGATTTTGTTGCTCGTAGAAAGTTTATTTGTTTTGTGCATGTAATTTAGGAACACCTTGATTGTAGGGTGACAGGTAGGATTGAGCGATGTCCGCTAAGGACACATTTCTTGACTGGACGCAAACAAATCAAACCGATTCGAATGAAATCGAACCTATACTGTCTGTACAAGCGGTAGGGGTTCAGTCTTTCTGAGACCTAACATTTCCATCATGCGGTGGAGTGGAATTTAGTGAGACTAAAGTAAAAAGTTGATGTTGTGTTATCGGAAAATTACTTTAAAGAAGGCCATCATTAGCAGGATACTTTAAAATAGAAGAGATAACGACAAAAAATAAGATCAGTATTTAGCAAGTTGTATGTATTGTCACTACCTGTTCCACTTTCGAGGAAATCGCTTAATATTTTGCTGAATGACGCATTCTGAGATTTTAAGTACCATTCCTTATATTAAAATCGTACAAGCACATTAAAGATGAATAAAATAATAGTTAAGTATATATAATTTAATGTTATCTTTTTTATGACATCAGCCAGTATAATTATACCATCATATAGATACAGTATCAATACAAGTAACATTAATGTAAATTTAATTTCAAAGATTTTTATCGCCTGCACCAAGTGATAACGAAATCTGACAGCGTATTATATTTTACTTAATTGTACGTAAGATAATGTATTAGCAAGGTAACCGAGTCTGTGTAATAAGGAAATATTTGTAGGCGAATCGTGCCAAAACCTATTTAACTGTTTAGTTTTGAATGTAATATGCAGGTACAAGGATGCCGCGCGACGCTGTGCCGGCAGCAGCTGCCACTTGCAACAACAACCAATGCAACTAAAGGAAATATGATTAAATTTATTTTGCTTAGCATTTTCTACATACTGTCGGAATGGTAGATTAAGTTAACATAGTGCGTCAGCTAGGCCCATAATTTTTGTTGATAGTTTCAACTCTTTATTTGCGTTATTTTCAAAGGTCGACATAAACAGTCAATCTGTTGGCCGGTGAGTCACGGTGACGTGACGTGTGACGGCGGGTTCCACTATATTTGTCGATGACGTGTCGGCTTATCACGCCGCGTGCCAACGTGATGCAGATACTTCTGCGAAGACTATTGTATCTGAATACCAGTCACTCGTATTATACTCTGACGTGACAATAATCTCATTCTTTTTGTTTTTTTTGTGCAGTGTACATACTGCACAACAATGATGCACATATTTAGGATTCATTATGGCTTGTGTACGTAACTCGTTTGTTAAGTTAAAACAAAGATAAGCGATCTGAGGTATCTGAGAACAAACCTTTATTGTCTGAGACCTACGTCTCGACAGTGCCGGAGACCGCGGGCTGAAGGGGAGGAGGGGTGAAAAGTGACAGTCGGTCCGTCTTGTCACCGCCTTGTCATTGTATATTTGTTTCTCGTGTCATGTGGCACATGCTGCACGTCTTGTTGTGGGAGTGCGCTCCTTGGTCCGTACTCCACCGACAACAACTGCCTATTTCCACTCAGAGCCAAACTTCGCCACTAGGGCCGTACGGTTCACATTTTGTATGACACTCGCATTTATAAATATGTGCAGATTATTTTATAATAACCAACACCACTAAATACTTCGTAACTTATTGAGTACTTTCAAGTGTAAAACGTTCGTCTCAAAGTATGAAATACTCTAAGTGTATTTTATGACGTGCACTTTACTTCTTAAGATAAAATGTACGATTGTTGGAACAATATAAGGATATTCGTTCGGTCTTAAATAAATAAGAGTAGGTAAATCGCGGCTTGTCAGTTTGTCGCTGAGTGAGTCACGCTTGTTTGCTAACGACGCGAGCTGCTAGCGAATATTTTTCTTTTGCCTGCCGTATCGGCGCGGCTCATCGCACACTTTACAACTAGGAAAATCCCCGAGATGTGTAATTATGTTTCCATTTTGTTCATTTGAAGGATTGTTGGGTTGACTTTGAGATACAGAGAATAGTAATTGTTGTTGTGGTAAAGTAAACTGCCTCTACTGTGTGTGTTGTGTACAGGTATTCTGCGACATGGTGGTGCGGGACGGCGAGATGGTATGCGTGGAGCTGGTAGCGCGCGGGCGAGGCGCTGCCGCTTGCGCCGTCATCTTTCTCGGCTCCATACGGTACGACGCGCTCACCGGGGTCTACGATGCTAGGGTCAGTATCATTATCTACTATTAACTATCAACTTTTCTACTCTACTTGTAAAACGGAGTGGCAAAACTTGCACTTTCACACGGCATTTCTATAGAATTGCCGTGTGAAAGTGAAATTTATTTAATAGTCGATTTATTTTATTTCGTAATTTCTAAAGATTTACATATAAGTGCATATTATCTCGTTTGTTGTGTTTTAACTTTACCAGATTTAATTTCACTTCATGATGTAATAATAACAACAAAGTCATCTGAGCAAAGAGCAGTGCGACGTCCTCGGCCACAAAGATATCTTTCAAATGCAAACGTAAATGAATGTCCATTGTTGCACTGACCTTGTATTTGTTTAGAACACTTGAAAGGAGACTTTTTCTCAATATTTCTACCAATACAAGAAACTGAAATCGAAATAGAGATAATGTTGCGCAATGTTTGCTTATTTATATAATAATAATGTTACCCACTTGTGTTTATTTTTTCGTGAGGTCGTGACAGTACAGCAACACCGCTTGCTGATCCTGTTCTTCTTACTTCGGGGACATAGGACAACTAGAAAGGGAAAATTGTGCATCTTCTAATTATGAAATCCAGGGCAGCTAATATAAGATGGATGTTATATAAGCCATCATAGAATGTAATAGTATACGTTTCCACTAGTTGTGTTATAGAAGCTTTACGATTTAAGTTCTGACTAATCGCCCTGACTCATTGGTACTAAAATAATTGATTTCAAAATATGCATTTCGATTCTAAGATTTTATTTTAGCACTGCGACGATTTCTAACTACTGGCGACGAGCGAGGTATCAATGAGGCAGATTAGTTCTAGTCTGTCCTCCCCCGAGCCTCCCCCCGTGCCGCTAATAAGGCAATTCTGGTCGCGTTTCCGCTGATGTAAGCGCAAATCGACGCCCGCGCCACCGCCGCGCCGGACGCTCGCAGCTAATTAGCACACATTTATTGCCGGGCGATGCAACAACCGGCCCGTGTTGGCCGACAGCAGCGCGGCGGCCGTGACTTTGTCCGTGCACTGATGCCTGCCGCGGCCGCTGAGCGACACACTGCAAGACAAGCGCAAGCAGCTGACTGTCGAGCGCGGCGCAACTAACGTGGTCTCGGCTACATCTCAGCATTGTAAGGTTTTGGGCGCAGAGTACCTATAGTTTTTGGTGTTTTCAACTTAATTTATCAACGTAATTATTATGAGTTCCTGAATAATTACTAAAATTAAGATACAACAAACTTTTATTAAAAAAAAATAACGTTATAATGATACGTAATAAAAGGATTGCGCGATGTTACCACGATACAGTTGTGCCGAGAAAAGGAAACCAGTTTCCTATTAAAATAGTTCTGAAGTTAGTCCACCAACGCACCGTTGTAGGGCTGTACTCAGCCAATGGCGGGTGCGGAGTGCGGAGTGCGGCCACGGCCGGCGTATAGTGGGGACGGCGAGTTGGCGAGTGCGTGCGCACTGAGCTTGTGCGTGCGGCGGCGGTGCGCTCGCACTCGGACGTCAGCTATACATGCTAATTAGACGACATTCCAACATTATAGTCATTGTACAAATCTATTCAACGGAAATATTTGTTTAATTTACTTTTGAATATTTCATCACAATTACAAAAACGTTCTACGTACTTTTTATTAAATAATGTAACCCGATTGTGGTATATATAATAGATTTCCTGTACTAGACTAATATGTCCGTCTCATGTTTACTACACTGTCATTATTTATTTAATTATTCTAGGATGTTATGAAGGAGGAAATTACGCCTATAATTATAACTTCCTGTACCCATGTAACATTTATAATAGTTGTTAAAGTTAAGAAGTTGAACGCTAAAGTTATGGAACGTCGAAAAACCCAAATATAATGTACTCAACATTTTCTTATCTTCAAAATACAAAAAAA
>NW_013525916.1:46541-49935 GCF_000836215.1 Papilio polytes
CGCCCCCGCGGCTGTCGCACCGCCCCCCGTATCGTGCTGTGATTTTATTTAAAAAAAAAACATTGCGTAAGAACAGTACAATAGGAAAAATAGTATTAAGTGACAAGTGAAAACTTTCTAGTCTTCTACAACTCTAGTCGTTTGTGTTTATTTTAAGTAATTAATTTGTTTTAATAAAGTAATGATAGCGAATGTAACTTATCAGCTGAGAGGGCAAATGTATGGAAAATAAAATATTTGTTAATTATAAAAGACTTTTATATATGGATTTGTTTAATGACATATTGGTGACGGGAATGTAGAAACATGCTCTTATGAATCCTTTACAACAATAAAGTATTTAAATTTTAATGAAGATTTTGTTATGTTGTGATAAATATAGAAACTACAGCAGCCTGAGGTCTACATTCCAGACATAGTTGTATGTGTGTCACATCTCGTAGGTTTGTCTGTTTGTATGTGACAAGTGTCGCATTATTTTAAGATAAAAGTTAAAAAAACCTACTAGATGTACTTAAATGACATTAATTAATGTGCTTACAATAAGTTGAAATTAATTTTCTCATTAAGAGGAAACAATCACATTGCACAGATACACATTTACTGAATATCTGTGCGTTATTTTTAATTTTTTTTCAAGTATTTAATGTATTAATGTAGGAATTATCTTTCTTTCCTCTAGTCTCTGTAATGTGATATAGAATTGAATTTATTTTGATGGATTTTATCATAACTTATACGTTTGGACGCGCTAGCTGCGTCCTCACTGCAAACACAAGATGTGCAACATGTCTTAAGTTTACAAATGTATCTCGATTTCGTTCTCGTCTGTGAATGTTCCCTTGTCACGTCACGTCGCGTCACGTCACGTCACGTCACGTCGCGTCGCGTCACGTCACGTCGCGTCACGTCACGTCACGTCACGTCGCGAGTTGTCACAAGTAGTTTATTGCAACTGAATAACCTCAATACTGTGATTTATATGTGAATCTGAGGAGTATTGTTTAATAAATACAAAAGGTGAAAGAGCGGCAAGAGCTATGCAGTTTTATATTTGTTGTTACACGTTAAGACTCGCGTGTCATAGAGTGTGTCATGTGTGTCATAGACTGACTTGAAGCGGTCGTACTGCCACCAGTTTCGTATGTCTAACACATTGTACTAAACCATTTATTGTATGTAAATTACTCATTCTGCTAATTGTTTTTGTGAAAGTATTCATTTGAATATAAGACATTTATTTACATTAAAAATATATCTTAATTATGTTTTTTGTATCGATGTGTGCGTGTGTGTAAATACAATTATGTTATATCAGAAGGAAATGTTGAATATTTTTAACAAATATCAACTGACTGACCATTGGTTGATTTACTTTATCATAGTGAATTTATTTTTTCCATCAAACCCAATAAACAACCTCGAACCAGGGATATTTATGTTTATGACTTGATTTATCATTAGAATGCAATCTATACAATTTGGTATAACCTATTATATAGAGGATTTAATATGATCTAGTTTGAATTGAATCTCAGTCCAAGGATGCATTATTCAGTTCGACAGTGGCTATGGAGATTTTTAAATATGTTGGCGGCTCAGAGCTTTGTTAACAGTCGTTGCGCAGAGCACATTGTTAGTAACGGTGCGTAGCGCGATGCGGGGTGCGGCGTGCGGCGCGCGGCGTGCGGGGAGAACACTGCGGCTTGAGCCGCCAAGATATTTGAATAGACGTGTACAACGATGAGGTGTGGTGTTTGTGTGAATAAAGAGTGAATACAAACAGTTTTATGATGATTGAATTAAATCAATATAATCAATTTCCGTTGTTTTATTAGGAAATACATCCAAGTTGTCCTTTTCTTCTTGTTCACTAAATTTAATATGACTGATACATCTATCAACAATTTAATTGAAATTGTCTGCCAGCCTAGTATAATAGTATTAGCAAGGAAGGTAAAGATCCGAAGAATAGAATATTGATACGACTGATAGTATATTTTGTTATCGGACAGTTGTCTGCAGCGATCAGATATTTAATTTTAAACAGACGACAGCTAAGAAATTGGAAACTTTATGAGATAATGGGCTTGCTTCGTCCTGCGGCCCTCGCTACAGATTCCTTAAATAAACACGTCATCACACTTGGCCTTTTCTGCTCACGAAACTTATACAGGAGTGTGTTCGACAGTGAATACTGACTCCATCAGCCTGCATGCGCAGTAGTATAATAAATGAAGGGTAAAATTAAAACCAGATTTTTTGCACAACTCAAAACAATTTTAACGTTGAAGTATTGTACTCAAAGTAACCGAGTGATGACTTGGAGCCCCTTAGCGGTAATTAGATAATAAATAATGCGAGATATCTATGAATATTGGAAAGACAGACGAACTCAATCAATGTGTAGTCGTTGTGAGACATTTACCTAATTTAGGATACGTCTCTGATGTGGGGGTCTCGGGCCGCGTGGGCCCGGCATGCGGCAACGGCGACGGCACGCGCGGGCCCGGAAGCACCACTTGAACGGCTGCTGTCGTCTGTCGTCTGCTCAGTGCTCATTACCGCGCCGCTCTACGCAAGGTGAGTCCCACTCTGACTATTCCCCACTGAACACACTCAACTATTCAATGACATACCGTGCATGCATGCTTTTACATAAAAATCAGAACGTTCCGTTGGCAGATGTGTTTTATGTAGACTGTGGCAAACGTCGGGTTGCGGTCAATGTTATGTCCTGTTATATCAGTTTAAAATATTTAGCAAGTACGTTGGAATATTTTGTCAAATCTGGTAACGAGTCCAGGGCAGAGGGCGCGCGAGTCGTGACCCCTTATCTGTCGCCGGCAGATTCCCGCTGCCCGCTGCCCGCTGCGCACTTCTGCTTCGAGCATAGGACGCTGACGGTCGGTAAGTGATATCAATTTGAATTGCTCTACAAAATTTTAATTTTCTTTTGAAACTTTTTTTTTTTCATTGATTTTACCGGTTAAATTTAATGTTACAGTTTAATGTGTGAATGG
Organism: Papilio polytes; assembly: GCF_000836215.1. Classification (NCBI taxonomy): domain Eukaryota; kingdom Metazoa; phylum Arthropoda; class Insecta; order Lepidoptera; family Papilionidae; genus Papilio; species Papilio polytes. The sequence goes on from NW_013525916.1 coordinate 49,565, forward strand.
TAAAATTAAATAGCTTAATTAATTCTAGATAATTTAAAAAGTTAGCTACATCCTTACTAATATTATAAAGAGGAAGGATTTGTTTTTTTTTGTATGTATTGAAATAATTCAAAAACTACTGGGCCGATTTTAAAAATTCTTTCACCATTAAAAAAACTGCGTTATCGCGGAGTAATATAGGCTATATTTAATTTCACGTGGACGAAGTCGCGAGCAACACACAGTTTATAGTTTTGTACTTACTGCCTTCCGAGTCCATTTTAAGTAACATTAAAGGATAATAATTACTTCTTTTAATTTTACTATTAACTTGGAAAGTAGCTAATTGTTAAGACAATCGTCGGACGAGAGCGGGATGAGTTTGATGTGGA
>NW_013525916.1:50104-50505 GCF_000836215.1 Papilio polytes
GTTGTTATAAAGAGGAAGGATTTGTATTTTTTGTGTATGTATTGAAATAATTCAAAAACTACTGGGCCGATTTTAAAAATTCTTTCACCATTAAAAAACTGTGTTATCGCGGAGTAATATAGGCTATATTTAATTTCACGTGGACGAAGTCGCGAGCAACACACAGTTTATAGTTTTGTACTTACTGCCTTCCGAGTCCATTTTAAATAACATTAAAGGACAATAATTACTTCTTTTAATTTTACTATTAACTTGGAAAGTAGTTAATTGTTAAGACAATCGTCGGACGTGAGCGGGATGAGTTTGATGTGGATTGTCTTAATTATAATTGCAAGAGGATGTATGTAGATACTGCTGGCAAGAGTTTAGGCGCGGCCACCGGCCCTAGCAGCGACGTAGCG
>NW_013525916.1:50786-51286 GCF_000836215.1 Papilio polytes
GACAACCACTACCGGTTGCTACTCAACGAGGACACGGAGCGCTACGCGCCCGGACAAAGATACGTCGGTACGCTCGCACTCCATAACACCTTCAGCCTCATGTGGATATGTTGTAAAAACAACTATTTCTAATCAAAGAAGACAATTTCGTTTGATCATCCGAGTGATATAAATAGCAGGCAAACAAATCACGTGAGTTATATTATAACAGAGTGAACTGCTTATGTTTAATTGTGAATTGTGAATTTATCTGCGGCGATAATGCGGCGCGTTCATTGCCGGCTGCTGCTAAGCGATAAGCGCCGCTTCCGAAAAATACAAGGTTCCATTGATTGGCTCGACATGCATACTTTGTTAGTTTATAACATTTTATTGTAATAGTTGTTAGTTATATAAAAGATTCGTACGATTTATACCTACTGGGAAATTAAAATATGTTATGGTATGTGGTCAGTGACGCTGGTGGGGTCGCGCACGCACGACGTGGTGCAGCAGTTCAC
>NW_013525916.1:53630-55292 GCF_000836215.1 Papilio polytes
AGCTGCTGCAGCAGCGGCCCTGCCAGGAGCGCGCAGACTGCGCCATCGACATGCCCACCGCTAAACGTAACTATACTCGTCTCTTACCTGACCCTCGCCAGCTCGCCTGCTCCGGTCTTCAACGTTTTTAACATTTTGCCAGGGAGTTTTATAGCCTACAATTAAATGAATATGTATAGATATGCTAGAGCTGCGTGCGAGCGACAGACACGCCGCCAGTCAATACTTGCCAGCTTAGTCACTTTAAGTTATTACATACAGTAAAACACATGTTTTAGGCTATAATTTGCCTCGTTTGTTAAATTTAACAGGTAAAAGCTTCTTACTATTGCCTGATCTGTACAATAAAGCAATAAGATTAGCCTACGCTGTAAAGGCTCCTACGGCAATACGCCGTCAAATATTGACAGGACAAACAAAAACGGTTATCACGCATACATCAAATATTAACAGGTCTCTCTTGCTACCTAGATGGTTACCATCAAAACTTACGCGTGGTATGCTATCGATCTAATTATGTCTTAAATTGCCATCTTCTCCTTGCTCGCGTGTACTATGCTATTACGGTGTGTGAATGCGTATATAAATGGGCGCCCCCCACTCATAGGTATCTGCATGGAGGCGCCGGAGCAGGGCCCGTGCCGCGGGCTGTACCAGCGCTGGGCGTTTGTAGCGATGAAGGGCATGTGCGTGCCCTTCAACTACGGCGGCTGCCGCGGCGGACAGAACAACTTCCTCACGCAGCAGGACTGCATGGACACCTGCAAGGTGCTGCTCGGTGAGTGCACACGTACTTAAATTATCTAGGCTAAGACTGTTGCGGCAAAAACAATAACAATTACCATATGTTTAATTTTTTTAGATTTTGAGGTCATGCGTTTTAATAAAATAACTGTTACTTTTCATAATATTTTGATAAGCCCGGTATGTAGCACGAGCATGTGCAGTGGGTTGCAAGTAACGCCGAGAGACGTGTGTAGTGAGGGATGAACTGTGAGAGCGCGGCCTTGACCGACGCGCTCTCCACGCGCCACCCCGCTCCACTCCGCGCCGCCTCCCCCTCACGCACCGAAGTTTTTTGCAACTTTAGTAGCAATAACTTGAGGAAGTATCCTTAGCGTGTGCGTGTTAATGTCCAGACATACGCGACCTCTTCCCTCTTTACTAAACGATTAATATTGCACATAAAAATAATTAGATTACATCTACTTGATAATGAGATCAATTAAACCGCTTTTATGAAATGCAATCAGTTGAAAATGCCCCTGTGAAAGTGAACATCATGGTACTGAATAATCAGGACCTGAGAGAAACTGACAAGTTAACTGGCAATCAATCATTATTCTGGCGACTTGCCAACTCCGTCAGCACTGCCAGATGCTGCCTGACTCAAATATTATGTAGATTACTGCATACACTCTTTTTATTTACACGTTTCATGTCAACGGAGAAAGTTAAAATTTAACATTAACTACATTTAATAAAAGCCATAGAGTATGTGAAATAAATTTATGTAGGTTTAGATACTCTACGTAACTAGATCCCACGACTGTGTTGATAATGGCTTAAGATTGAAAGCCAAGTTGTTACGAATCTCAGGATTGTATAGGTATTACTATTATATGAGTCATATATAATCCGTTGCTTCGCAGGGGGTTATTT
>NW_013525916.1:55325-56008 GCF_000836215.1 Papilio polytes
GAGGCTTTAAATGCCCAGTAGCTGCTTACGCTAAGCCGAAGAGAAGGATTTTAAGCTTCGATGCTAGACCGAGCTCTTATCTCTTGATACAAGGATAAATCGTGGTGATGATAGATAGCTGGATAAGACCATGTAATGTTCAACATACGAGTAATAATATGTTGAGACGCTAATTGTCACAACAAACATGAGTGTTGTCGTGACAAACAAATTGATGCCTCATGTCACGTGATGTTTTTGTTGTCCAGTACCCGCGACCATTGTACTTGGCTAAAGTTATGTATAATACTAACTAACTATAGAACGTAATATTATCTAAGAATATTATGGATATATTTAATCATCATAGTCACGACAAATAGTGCAAACTTTACTCATTCTGTTTACATGCACTCCTCAAAGTATTCTGCTGAGATGTACATGCCTATCTACAGGTTTGAGTACTTGTTGATATTTTTTGTTACAATCAATTAAGTGTATGTTGTAATTGTATCACTGTTCAGTAATTTTATTTTTAAACTTAAAGTGCAGGCGAGATTACGTTTGTGTCTTGTACGCCTGAAGTCATACGCTTACGTTACTCGTGACGTCACCTTTAACTCCACTACTTTAGTTTTTTTTTTAAGTTCTCATTTTATCCGGCAGGTGGAGGCGGACCAGCAGGGGGCGCTGGACCGGTAGGG
>NW_013525916.1:56608-59252 GCF_000836215.1 Papilio polytes
CTCCGCCGTGTCCCTCGCGCCTCGCGCGGCGCCGCCGCTGCTCCCGCGCATGCTGACTGACACCGCGGGAACACGCAACACCGACCATCATCAGATGATATTTAAATTTATTTCTTAATATATATTATAGTGTATCTGTAAAGATAAACACACTTTAACTGAATTCTATTTCAAGACTCAACTGAGCACACACATAATATATCTTGTTCTCAATAATTAAAGAATTCGTAGACCAGAAATTATTCACGGTACGGTTCTGTTAATTGTTGAAAACGGCGCATTTTGATTTGTAGTAGATTTCTAATTCGAATCTAAGAACAACATGTATCTTCATAGAACAAGAGTTATATCTTGCTTTCATTGTAGTGCAGAGCGGTTCTTTTTATAATAATGTCTGCAATAGATCCTAAATAAATAACTTTGAATTATTATGCTTATCATTTTTTTCTTTTATTATTAAAAATCATTACAAATAGGACTATGACTTTTATTAAGTAAAACCTGGATGCTATTTCGTAAGTTACGAGAAGGCAGTTAACAGTAACATGGTTGATGTCGTTGCTTCTCGATTGTTCCGGCAACAAATAACATGCTCAACAATCATGTAAATTGTTCCCGTACAATGAAACGAAGATTTTTTTTGCTATCATTGAATTGATTGACATTGAAAATGGAGGTTAAATCAATGGAAAAACAAAACAATTGAGACACGATTTAATTGAATTCTAATGTTTTTATTATTTGTCTGAGCTTCAACTTTAGACTTCGTAAGTATGAACTTTTACATAATATATTTGTTCATAAAGTTTTTCTTTGTCTCTGAACGAATACAGAATAAAGGATTTCATGATGGCATTACAATTCAGTTTTCTTCTTGGTATCTTACTATCGTATCTTCTGCAAATGTGGATGTCATAACGTTTGAGAATCGACAAATTCACCTGTATTGATGTAAATATCCATTGAATTACGTGTTCATAAGAGTTCCTATTTAGATATTAGATGGTACAGAGAACGTTATTTCGTCAAAATTTTGATATATCTGTTATTTCAATTGCAAATATATTGGTACCTCTTAGTTTATGTAGAATAAAAAGATTGAGATTTTTTGCTTGGTAGCTTTGAGCGGCGCCACTTCAAGGATCTCGTTCTTCCGTAGTGTGAGCAGAATGCCGAATGCCGGGAGATTGTGCAGCACGTGTGTGAACACAAGGTCGATGTAACATTACATGTGAATGAAAAATCCGTTTCGTTTGAGATAGAAATATTGCTGACAGAGTTAGCCGCTACACCAGTGAATGTTTGTCCTCAGTTCAGTAATATTACAGCTTTGTAAAATAATTAACAACTTGGAAAGAAAAATTATTGTCGATAGTGCTGCCCTCTTTCCACTAAATGCCAAAGTAATTACCCACATATCTTATCACACTGCTTGTTAAAATTGTCCAACTTCATTTACTTTTACATTTTTACGCAAACTACCAGATATTGATAGTGTTCCGAAACAAAACTATGTAACATGTCTAGCGTGACTCACACCGCAAGAAACAAATCTAATACCAAAGAGTAGTTAAATGTAATTTCCAAATTTCTTTGTTTGTTTGTGAATGCATTAATAGCATTACTCGTAATTAAACTGAAGGTTTTGCTAATTAACAATGCATTTGTCACAAGGTTATTTTACTCAATAACTCTTTGTAAGTAATAAGATGTGAATAACATTGTATGCGTTGGTTCCCCGCGGCGCGGAGTGCCATCGTACAGGTTGTAGTTCCCTCGCTGAGTGGTCGTAAAGTGTAGCATGTGCACTGCGCATGCGTAACGCAAGATCAGTTAAAGCGGCAATATAAGGTTTTATTGCATGTTTACATATGTAACGTGATGCAAATTTAAACCTATAAAGCAGAGAAAATACACACGTTAAGCGATATAATATTACGTTGGGCATTTCATGTAAAAGAATATGATATCAGTACTTATTTATGATATTATTAAAAATATATAAATATTGCGTGATTATTATAATTATAAGTACGAGTTAAATTGTAACAAATGTCTATTGTATCAAAATATTAATAGATCAGTTTCGTTCTTTTGCTATAATTAAAACAAATAGTTTTGCTCTTGACCTCCGAGCGCGGGTCGCGCGTGTGCCCCTCTGACGTCACCGAGATGACGTCACCGCGATGGGATGAGGACAGGCGAGTGACGCGGCGCATCGTCTTGAACCACAGTTTGAACTTGAGACGTTCGCTTGAGGGATACCAAAGACATTTAAGTGTCTAATATCATATAGATAACAATATACAAACTATAGCCCCTCGCCCCGCACTCCGCGGCCCGTCACAGCTGGCTGGCGGCGACCGACGTTAGTTCCGCACAATTACTTAAATACTGTGTACATATAAACATAAAGAATGATACGGATCAAATGTTCTATAATGACGTAAAATTACATGTACGATGGTAAATTATTTAATAAGTGTTTTTTATTGATCGTACAATAATGCGGAACGAATGTCATGACATGAGGTCATGCGATATAATATACGATAGGTGAAATTGAGATCAGAGGCCTTATTGTGGTCGTCGCCGTCGCCGCTATTGTGTGGATGAATTTCAGCTTAAACTCAAAAGTCATATC
>NW_013525916.1:61761-62685 GCF_000836215.1 Papilio polytes
AACCTACACACAATAGGATGTTATCCCTGGCTGCAACACGCACCGTAAACGCGTAGGTACTGCTCAGAATTAACGTGAATGAAACACTAAAACAAATACATTAACGTGTATACACTTTTCATTCGTTGTATTATTAAACGTAATATGAAATACTCTCGTTAAAGGTTCGCAGACGATGGATGACAACAGCACCAAAAGCAGGGTCAGCGTTCACTTGCGAGACCGTATTCGTGACGTCATGATCGTCGATGACATCACGAATACGGAATAAGGAAGAACAATTTATGAAATTCATAAAATGTATGTGAATGATGCACAAATATTACGAATACTATAAAGTTCAAAACAGCAAGATGTGATGCAATTTTTGCAAAACTTGTTTATCGATTCAAGTATTTCTATTGGGCACAGAAAACTATTTATTTGTATGTGGGTTGCCTTTTCTCTGTTCTTGTATAACCTATTTTAAAGGACAGTCCATCTTCTTTTCTATATCTTAAGTCTTTGTGTAAGCAACGTTAATGCAACACTGAGCTGAACGGAAAATCTTTTAAAATAACATTAGACCGCTCGCGGCTTGCTGATACTAAGGTGTACTGACTCACATGAGGACAGGTTACACGGTTATGCTATTTTCGGCTTTAACTTCCACACAATAATGGTCAAAATACCGGGGATAGGGCTCGCAATGTTTACTCAGATGTTAAAGGTATTTAAGAAATTTGTATTTGATCTTGAAATAATATCTTTGATACGAAACATTTTAAAAGGAAGTGGTTACAAATTAATCGTACAAATACCTCAATGAAAAACATATCATAAATTAGATCTTAGTCAGTCTCCCAGATATTGAAGTTGCGCTACGAAGTTTTCTTTCATTATTACGTCCGTATATATGCACATAAAATTTTAAAACAATATTCA
>NW_013525916.1:62791-63758 GCF_000836215.1 Papilio polytes
GTATACTTAACTTGCAATATAGTGTTGGGGGGAATTTTCGTGGTTATTTTATAATGATTTACGTTGGTCAATACGCTAAGGCACAAACTCATGTCACGTAATATTTACCTAATGTTTTCTGCGCCTGTTATTACATTAAAATATCTTATTCGATATCTAGATATTATGCAATCAAGTTATAGATTATGTATCTCGCAATGCTTATCACTGTCACGTCGGTCACGCTCCTCTTGATGAGAAGAATTATCGAAAGTACATTGTTATAATATTTATACATAATAATACTGCTAAATATTTATTTGTTAAAACGGTTATTGCATAGCAGATAGAATAAACGCCAATTTCCTGGCCCCGCCTGGTAGAGAGAGCGGGTAAAGCTACGCGATGTGGCGCGGTGTGGCAAGCTGCGGTGAGGTGCGGTGAGGCGGAGTGCGGGCAGACAGTGTATTTGGTGAAAGCATGACATCTGGTGATCACAAAATACACGCAATGTGACATAATACACACGCAATCTCACTCACTAAAATAATTTTATAATCATAAATGTTAATAAATGAGTATGTGTAAATTTAAGTTTTACAACAAAAACAGGTTGATAATATTAATTTATTTTTAATTTAAAGTTGTTGGACAAACGTCTTTATTTTTAATTTATAACAACTTTGTATAATAATCTTGTAAAGTAAATGTCTATTTTTAAAAAGAATAATTTATGTATCTTTGATGGTTATATTACTTTATACATTAATTTCAATACAAATAGATTGATTCATTTACTGTGTTATTTTTATTCCACTCCAGTCTCGGACATAAAATATTTTATCAACCAACAATAGACAGCAAAAAGAAAGTAGTTTACCTTGATAAGTTTTACGCGTTTATCGATCCCATAGCATTCACCTAGACCAGGTTTAGTTTATTAGGTGACCGCAATTACGACGTCCCGGAATGTAGGTCCCCATGGGCC
>NW_013525916.1:64306-69142 GCF_000836215.1 Papilio polytes
AGAATAATTTATGTATCTTTGATGGTTATATTACTTTGTACATTAGTTTCAATACAAATAAATTGATTCATTTACTGTGTTATTTTTATTCCACTCCAGTCTCGGGCATAAAATATTTTATCAACAAACAATAGACAGCAAAATGAAAGTAGTTTACCTTGATAAGTTTTACGTGTTTATCGATCCCATAGCATTCACCTAGACCAGGTTTAGTTTATTAGGTGACCGCAATTACGACGTCCCGGAATGTAGGTCCCCATGGGCCGGGGCGGGGGCCTAGTGCCCAGGTCTGTGCCGGCTGCGGCCCGCCGGCCCCGCCGCGAACCGGGACAAAAGTTCACTCGCCGACCTTGCCCGACTCTACGCGCCTTTGCCGAAACAAGTTACCAAGCTGTGTTTATAGAAAATATGTGTTGACCAATGCACTACATATGGTCAGTTACTTGGTATTGTAATACCTGTTTAAAATATCACCAGTTTCTAATGCATTAAATAAGTAAAACTCGATAATTAAAGTATTCGACGCCGATTACTTGTAAATCACTACATTCGTTCAAGTATTGACGCGCCCTGACATCTGTTGTCTCTTCATTGGTCGCAGTACCGACCTCGAGCTGACAGACACATTCCAGTGGGCACTTGAACAAGACGATTATTTCCATACGTAGACAAGCATCAGCTTGATATTATCTATCTAGTGTATAAGAAATTTATTGGGTAATTTACGTATCTAGGTTCCAGCTCGTAAAACGACAATGGCTAGCTATGAAGGTCAGGGTGTGACAAGTGGGCCAGGGGGTCTGTTGGTTGGTACGAGGGGGGGCGCAGGGGGTCAAATGGGTCAATCGATCACCTCTCACGCCAGCACCGACACCACAGCGACCTTCATTTACATTCTTGGTATTTTTTCTGAATAACAGGAACAGTATTCATTGTTTTTAATATATGCTATTAATTTACAAAATACACGAATTGTTTAGTGTGTTTGGATCTGCTGTGTTTGGCAATGCGCTGATCAAACAGCCTCTATTGATGTAATTGTTATTACTACGCTTTACTCACCCATTCATACAATAAACAGGCAAATCCTTTTGGAATCCAGTAATTCTATATTACACAATCAGATCTGTCATACTTCCATCTCAGTGGAGTCGACACAGCACACATAGTATTTATTGGACCCGATCCTAGTTCCTACGCCTTTCGTTTGTCCTGTTTTTACGTACATCTTTCTTTAGAATTGGATTCTATACAAATGAATATTCCTGGTCATTGATAAATGGTAAGGAAATGTGTGCTAGTGTTAGCTACAGGTAAACAAACAGAATTCGTTGCCGCCTCGAGTGCTATTTATTTTCAGAATGCGCAAAATTTATTCTCAAAATAATAAATGGCTTCTTCAACGCATAAGTAAATGTAACATTCTCATTTCCTTGCTCTGAACAAAGCGTGCTACTTTTGTGCGATACTTTTTACTGTTATTGTTATTTACTAAAACATTTTTCTTTGTAAGAGAAGGGGACAAACGAGCGGCGAGAACGCCGAGGTGGTCAACGACGCTCATGGACATCCGCAACACCAGTGGAACTACAGATGCGTTGCCGGCCTTTGAGGAAATTGTAGTCTGGCTTCTTGAAGGACCCTAAGTTAGTTTACTTTAATTTTATCATATTACAGTAAACCGTACATGCAAACCTAGTCTTAACCCTATAAAAGCTATAAGTATAGCAATAGCATAGCTTTTGTAGACTGCGCTATCGTCTATGAGTGAATAATTAGACCATGTGTCTATTAATTTGACAAAATAGCACCAGACATCGAAGAATTAAGCCCTCGCTAATCTGCATAAATGTGTTTTAAGATTTCATTTTTTGTATAATAGATATCCTTAAGTTTACAGCAAGTGATTTAATTAGTAAGAGTAGTAAGTAGTACTTAAATTGACGACAGCCTACCAACTTTTCTCAGTAATGTTAAAAAACCTGTTCGTCTCAGGGTCGATGAGTGAACAGTCGTAGTCGCTTCGTGCACCATGACGCAGCTCAGGGAAAACTACAGGTAACCTATTGCAAGAATGAAGAATAACATCTGTGACGTGTTTGTCAATGTACGCACAATGTAGGGTGTGTTGTTTAGTGGCTCATGACATATCTTCTCCTTGTCTTCGAAAAAAATCATAAATTCTTTATTTAATTGCTATAAACCCAAATATATATAATGTATTCAGCCGTTTTTTTAATGTTAAATACCAGTTTGTAGTTTTCACTAACAGTCAAATTAATATCGCTTTTAAGGTTAACTTTCTTGTGGCAACAACTGTACTGGGAAATAAAAAGTGCGACGCGCCGAGAGCACGGGAACTGGTTACACAGTAGTCGGACACCGGTCGTGTTGAACAGAACTCTCATCACGCAGCCATCTCTCCCGTCAATATTGACCTTACAACGACACAATGCAATCTTAAGTGCCTGCTCATATCGCGTTAATACATTTATACGTGCTTTATAGCTTGTGACAACTCGGTAAAAACCATTGTTGACATGTTCAAAGCAAACAGCAGTAACAGCAGACACGCCTCGAGTCTCGCACAATCCTTTACGACTCAAGTTTATTAAGTTGCGCGGATTGTTTGCAAACAGCGCGGTTCCCATTGCTAATGTACTCAGCCGTGTCATAAAATCTGCGATAACGAACATTTCTAGTACTTTTTAATTTTTACGGTTGATAATTCATGGTATTGAATATTTTTTCATTAACTTTGAAATATATGTCTAAATGTTTTATTTAAGGAAAGTAAGTAGCGTGTAAGTACCAACCTTTTCCGTTTAGCTGTGTCCTGAGGCGCGCGATCTCGCGGCCCTCGCGGACGTCGCGTGCGGCGCCGCGGGCGCTGGCGCGGGCTCCCCGGCGCGGCGACCTGGCCATCCTCCTCCCCCTGGCACGCACTCACATCACATGGCACACTACAGCTCGCCCTGCGCTCCCACACACAACGGGCTCGTTTGTTTACAAACAAAACTTTGCGCGCGAAACGTCAAGGCCGAGAGGCGGATACGTTCACATTTCATCAAAATGTTCTACCGGTATATTTACTGAAAATCGAAATTACAAATCAATATAACACGAGTTATTTGAAGCGTATAGACTGAACAACAAAGTGTTGTCGTTGGCGCGGTAGTAAGGCACGGGTGTAGTGGAGAAGGCACGGCGTGGCACTGGCGGTCGGCACGGGCCGAGCGCGGCTTGACGTGATGCCGCCGTGCTCCTCGTGTCACGTCACCCCGCAGCACGCAGCACGCAGCACGTCACGGCCGCGCCCGCTCGCTGCGCCGCACTGATAACATGATAACGCACCTGTCGCGCCCCGCACCGCACCTTCCATAACTATAACGCGCGACCTTTCTTCTACACATCAACATGTGTGGTAGTATTGAGGTAACCGTTTTACAATAAACAAAATCTTGCCTGATTTAGTTCAAACATTGCAGCTTGTCATTATTGAGCGTGCCCTATTTACTACCCTTACGATATTTTTTGTAAACCTTTATGTTCTAGAGTAGTACTCACTGGCTAGAAACAAGTGCGAGGTTGCTCAAGTCTAGAACAGAGTGCATTTGTGCATCATATAAATGCAAGCAACGCCTACATTTTTCATGTACTTGTGTTATTTTATGTGTATTTTTGAATATCTACGTATAGACTTATAGATAGTTATGATTGTGCCTTTGAGTCTGTTAAGTGACAAGTATACCTTATAGTGGTTTTGTAAACACCCGAGCCATATACATATGATTACAACTTATTATGTTTGAGTAACCTTTTTTAGGATATACTTATTTACAGTACAGCCATTGTGCAAACAAAAGCTCAAGCTCAAGAAAGATGTAGCCACCTGCGCCAGCACGGCTCGGAGCTGACGGTGATGACGTCAGCAATTAACGCTAGACGTTGCTAATGTGCCTAATTAAATTTGCGTTTAGGAATTGTAACAGCAAACCTCACATTCCTCACTCAGCACCGGCCACAGCAGAGTGACGTAATGCTATGAATTCATCGCACTGGCTTCGGAAAGTTACTGCCAATTAAACCACTGTTATTGACTTTGACCATGAAGTCATCGTAAAACGCAATCAATGTAATTCACAAGTACTGTTCCTAAATTATAATATTAGTATAAGATATGACCTAATCATGTAGACAGCAGTGTACATAAAACCTAGATGTATCGACTAAGTTAAAACTCATTCGATCATACAAGTAATGCGATTATGAAACACGACCTTGCGGCAAATGGACGGGAAATACGGCTCATTACGTCGTGTAATTAAACAAACCGGAAGATATATTACATATATACGGATTAATTATGTTACATACTTAACTTTTTATTTCATTTATCTCCCAGTTACAATGTTTGGAGCATTATTAGTTAAATAATTAAATTACATTTAAATCAAACTAGATACGGAATAAGTTTCGTAATGTAAGTCTATGATTCAAGAACCGATCTATTCCTTATTTTTTACATACATTGGCGTTGCCAATAGGAGGAGGGTAGCTGCCAGCCTCCAGAGAATCGAAAATTGTAAAGAGTACTTAGAATAGGTTCATAATTAATATTGCCTGTCCCTTTAGCCTAAGTAAGTATCATATAAAGTTATCTGTGATCATGGGTTGTCGACGCCCATAGATACTTAGCAAAAAAGAAATGTTATTTTAAGTATAGTCGTCTCTTATAGTGAGGATATGGTACAATGTCTGACAATCGTTCGACTTGCATTTTTCTGTCACACCGTCTTTGTGTTACAGCAGGGGTTATAAAATAAAACGCAGTAT
>NW_013525916.1:69842-71496 GCF_000836215.1 Papilio polytes
ACAGAGGAGTATGCGGTCGCCGCGCCCCCGCCCCCGCCCCCGCCCCGCACTCCACCACACATCTTAGACGAGTTAACAGTCAACAATAATAAACTGTTAAGGTATAATGAGATAAACATTAGTTAGATATCGTTAAAAACCCGCGAGCGGTCCACGTTTGTAAAGAGTCTGAAAGGTTACCATCGTACGTATCACAATATCAGTGTATAAATTTTATAGTTTCGTTTTAGCGGCCGATAAGAAGTGCAAATAAAGCGACTCGGATCAAAAAGGAACTTTACTGAGAAGGGACCTGGGTCGGAGCGGACAGGCCCGGACAGGACCTCAACTAGCCGATATAATTTGGTGCTTCAATTTAATCGATATAAAAGTGCATTAAAATTTTGTATTTTCACTACAATGACATGTCAATAAACTTTAGACACACTATAACATTAGTTGTACTGTTTAACAATTACTTAAAACTAAAGACAATCCAAACGCATAGAGTCGCTCGTGTGAGCCGGACACACGGCGCGAACGCTCCTAGCAAGCTGCTGTTAATTTAAAACAATAGAATAAAGTTACTAAAACAATTGTGATGAGAAGTTCAGAATTGTTACATCTCTATATTGAAGGTTTATTAACTAAAGCAAAGCAATGGCGCACTAATACTGATTAAATTCAATTTGTTTAAATATAAATAAAACAGTCTACGAAGCAAAAACGACTATTAACATATAAGATTCTCTTTAAAGTTATAATTAAGTTAATAAATGCGTCAACGCTGACGATATAATATACACCAGAATAAATAACAATAACAATTAAGAGATCTACTAAATTAACTACTTTGAACGAATTATATTTTTAACAATATGTCAACATCATACAATAAGTAATCGAAACTATTTGTTAAAATGCAAAGCAAATGTTAGCGAAAACGAATTTCTCAAATATTATGTTATTTCAAATCACCGGGAAAACATAGATATGTTATTACTTCATTTGTACTGGATTCTGTTATTTTGTACATCATACAACTACATAATGTATAATAAGAATATTAATACAGCACTGTTCAATTTTGTCAACAAGATACCTAAATGTTCCTTCCTTCAGCTCTCACTATTTTCAAATGAAGTTATCTACAGTACAGGAAACAACATAAAGGGTAAATAACAGTGCTCGTGTCTACTGAGAGACTGCCTGCTTGCAGTTATCAGATAATATCAATGTAATAGATTCATTACTAATTATGTTATTAAAAAGTAATAAATAAACAACTGACTATCGGCACTGGAAAATATTCTATTAAAAAATCTAGTTAGATAAATGATGTATGACAAAGAATACGCTCATTCACATTGCACTATGTATGAAAGTGCGGGCTCGAGTCCTTGTGACCGAAAGCTTCTAATACGGCAAATAGTGCACACTTTGTTACATAACATTTAAGCTAAAAGGTCATGTTTAGCGCATGTTTCGAGTTAACAAAAGAATAGTTAGGGACAATAAAGGGGAAATGGTTTTCAAATTAGGCCAAGCTTTTGAAATTTAAACACAAGTAACAAGGAACCGTGTCAATCGGATTATGCATAAGAAGCCTTTTCTTTTACTATATTTCTCTAATACACCAATAATATATTCATATCGAAATTTAAAATTTCTTATA
>NW_013525916.1:72765-75585 GCF_000836215.1 Papilio polytes
GAGCCACAAGCTCCATTTTACGTTAAGAATATCCATAAAATGTAACGCGGACTTCAGAGCGGCTGTAGAGTTGAGATACCGTATAATACGGTGAACTCCATCAATCATTGTTTAGTTGTCACAAACTGAACACCGCGTCCAAAAGTATCCATTCAGATACTAATTACACTAGTGCTTGATGACTTTTCCTTTAGATTTGTTATAATTAACCGAAATACTTATTAACAAATGTTCGCACATAGTACTCAAATGGATATTCTCCGACGCGATATTTAAGTTAATAAGACTGATTTATACACCGGTTATTTTCCAACATTTTTATTAAATAGAAATCATGAATACAAACAGTAGCAATAGAGCTTTCTTACAAATAATAATAGTTTAGTCACACGTTAGCGTCACCTAAACACCATCTCCTAACTATACATAAATAACACATACAAGTAAAATAAATAAAACATCTGTACAGTAAAATGGCGAGACTACGGAAGGCACGGGACACGTCGTTACGTCAATTTGGTTTAAATGGAATGCAATACTTATTGACCTTAGCCTTTTCAAAAGTACACGAGTTAACAGATCGAACTGAATGCGACAAGAAATCTACAATTGCGATTATACCAATATTGTGAATATTGTCGAAAGTGCGAATGTTAAATACAAAATTAAAAGAATGTATGATAAATAGTCATTAAGAAGCAAAATATAAGCAGATAGTTGATACGTTTTTTTTAATTTATTACATAATGCTACATCACACAGAATTCTACCATAATCTTATTGTTTATTAACACGACTCTCTTTGTGTTGGACACAAACAAATTTACAAAATAACAAAACACAACAATATAAACATTCTTATATTTATCTGAATGGTACACGTGAGATGAGTACGATTCAAGAATGCAAGTAATAGAAAATACATTTGAATCACATACCTTTACGTACAAAAACAGCCTTTTCAAGACGGAATGTATATTTACAAATTCTAAACGTACATATAAAAATATGGATTGTACTGCTGCTTTAAAACAGTTGAAGACAAAACATAAAATAAATGCAAATGGATGTTAGTGCAGCATTTGATTCATGTCACCTCCAACATTTTGGTATGTTTGATGTTAAAACTTCTGAACGCTACATTTTTAATAAAAACCAATAATCTATCTACCACACGAAATGTATTTAGTTTCTTACTTGTCACTAAAGACGGAAAATTAGCGATAATATCAGTGGAGTGCCTCAGGGCTTCCGCCTGGGACCCAAACTGTTATTTTGTTAAATTACATTACATGTACTCGTAATAAAATACATAAAACATGATTTCTCCATTGTGAGACAACAATATTTACGCTTTTTAATTGTAACTATGATCACTTTTACAAATACGTAACTCTTCAAACTACTGCTAAATTCAAAAATGTCATAAATATACTTAATCTGCAACAACTAATTAGATCACAATAAGGTAAGTCATATTTAAATTAGCTCACTAATACTAAAAGGTTTCAAAATTATTTTGTGTACCAGCAACAATACGTACAGGACGTACAAACTAACTCGATACAAGCAAGGCTTAGCTCATAGTGCGCCGCGGCCGCGCGCCCGCGCACCACTCAGTACTGAGACGTCCACGCGTCAGACACGCTAGCCGATCTACAAATATCCATAATTCAATTCATAATCACCATTTAATGGCTGAAATTCCTCTAATCGTATATCTCAGGTAAGTCCAACTTGCAGTAAAAACATCAAATAGAATCAGTATCGTATACTAATATAGAAAATTTCAAAAATATATGCAGAAGTCGTCCTGGAATTTCTCGGCTCTACGTTAATTAGTAATTCAATATAGGAACATGACAATACTTTCAAAGTAACTATCCATACAAAAGTATGTTCTAAGGAATGTTTTATAAAAAAACTATATGTTTTGACTGTGACAGTAATTTGCCTAGCATTAAAATTACACTTAGTAATCAATGAAATAAGTTTTACGATTCGTTTTAAAGTAACTAAGCAACCAAGCAATGAAACAAGGAAGACAATAGAGAAATTAATTCTGACTTCTCAGGTCAGCGTTATCATGTATGCCGACGTTGTTACTTTTTGCATAAACTTACGACGTTCCTTACATTTAATAACTAATTTGTACATTAATGTGAATCGCATGAATTAACAGTGCTGTACATTATTTATACATTGAATTCAGACCAGTGTCAGATTATACGGGACTGGTTACATTTTGCAAATCAAGTATTGCAAGACAGAGAAAGAAACGAAACATTCAAAATCCCGTTTAATCACACAATTAGGTGAAATAGACCAAGATGTCGATATCGTCGTCCGATATGTGTAATATTTACAATGGTCGTCTGTCAGTGTGTGTGTGTGTGGTCATATGACGTGTCCGTTGCGCGCGCGCAGGTCGCCGGGCGCGCCGGGCGCCACGCGCCGCCGCCGCAGCCCCCGCCCCCGCCTGCCCCCAACACACAACTTGAGACGGTCCCACCCGCCCCGCTCACACTCGTGATAAGATAACGCCCACCGCGACCCTCACAGCTCCGACACTACTCTACCGATTACAAGTTCTTTGCAGGGTAATGCGAGAGCCATTTATGTATCCTTTGATAAGAACAACCGGGTTTTATTGATCCTTGTAATCCGGGTCAATTAAACTAAGCGTCAGTTGGTGCAAATTCTCCGATATATAAACGCATATTTGCTTATTCCAGTTTTAAAAAAATACATGTCATACAAAACATTTATAAAAGCAGGAGAAATTTCAAAATATTATTGGCGGCTATTATCTTAGCACCA
>NW_013525916.1:75724-76627 GCF_000836215.1 Papilio polytes
TATGATAGTTTACAGCAGCGGTGTTCAGCAACTAAAGTTTAAAGTGTCGCTAATATAGAAAACAATATAACAAAAAACTCTATTACAATGAGACGAATAAAGTATTATGTACTATGTGAAAATATATACATCTGAGTACTATTATAAAATAACAATAAATAAATATTATAAAACAAATTGCAAATGTACTTTGAGTAAAAAAAACGTGTATTAATTGACTTTTTCCTACAAGTAGTACAAAATCGTTAAAATATATAATACATATATATAGAAGGTATATAGACATACATATTATATAAGTACAGTATTCATTCACACATCAAGACATTAGCAGCAACACGCCTCGCAACACACATCTGTTTGCACTGACGAAACACGAACAACATTCTGCTGTCTGTTTTATTAGAACAACATGTTTCAGTAGCAGTGTTTCTTCAGTGAAAACGTACCCGCACATCAACTACGACATTATCAATTCAATAACTATACGAAAATTATTAATTTATTAAATGTAATTCAAACCCAGTTATGTTTGTCTTAGAAATACGTCATATATAAAATCTGAACTATTTATTAAACCCTTAGACGTTAAGATTTTCAATCAATATAAGACAACATGCAAAACATTCATAAAATATGTATAAATAATTCAGATTTTATAGAATTTAATCAGTAGTTTTCTTCAAGTGTTATGTATGTATGTCATTAAAAATGTCCAAATAATATGAATGTTACCATGGAAAAAGTCTCGTTAAATTTATTTAAATATGATTCAATCAGGTAGTCAGTCGCTCGGTGAGGAAGTCATTCAGTCGATGAGTGAGTGAGTGAGTGAGTGTGGGTGAGCGAGTGAGTGAGCGGTACTCACGAGTGTCGCGGCTGTGCGAGCAGCGCGGCGGGGTC
>NW_013525916.1:80511-93178 GCF_000836215.1 Papilio polytes
CGATGCCGCTTCTAAAAGACCAAAAGTTCCTAATCTTTATCAACGCCCTATTCCCATTACAAACGTTATGGTTTCACATTCTCCAGCATTCTGCGACAATTACGCTAGTATCTAAATGTCACTCACGAAGTCCTCGACAATCTCCTTGATGGCGCTGACGCTAAGAATGAGGACGAGGGGCGTGAGCGTGGTCCAGCGACCGGTGGGCGAGACGTCGGGGATCTGCTGCAGCAGCGCGATCAGCAGGAAGAAGCAGTTCGAGTAGCGCCGAAACTGCTCGAACAGGAACAGCGGCACGAACGATGGCACGCTGCTCCCACCACACAGTAACAAGGATTACAATCATCTAATACTATTAATTCCTCTAAAAAGTACATGCAATAACACAAATATAAAAAGTTGTTTCTAAAAGAATGTCTATAAATGATGGACAATATCGTACAATAATAATGTCCAAATAAAATGCAAATAGCGGTCAGGGCTTGCGCTAAATTCGACCGGCTCTCGAGTCTTCATAAACGACGGCTGACATCACCCTTGTACAAAAATATCTCGCTTTTTATTGACATTTGTATACGGTAAGCTTTGTTAATTTTAAATGTCTACATTTTCATGACTAATATAAAAACGTAATTAAAGTCATTATTATAATCAATTCGTCAGTACCGTTTTGTTTATAAAGAACTAACACAACAACAAATATTAACGAACCCGTGTAGGCCTGACCTTTACGAAAATCATTAAACAAATTTCCAGAGGAACAACAAATTGACAAATGTTTATAAACCTGTCATAAACAGGCGGATATCAAAGCGCGTCCTCAAATAAACCCCGTAAACAAACAAAGGCTAGATCCCTTGTACAGCGGCAGTAAACGTATTAAAATTGTGAAGGTACCTGTATTTGGCGGTGGATATGGTGTTGCTGACGAACTTCTGCGGTTGCGGTCGGCTGACGAAGATGATGCGATTAGTCTGGTCCCCCGCCGCGCCCCCGGGGCCCTCTGACACTCCCGACGCGGTCGCCTCGTCCTCATCTGCACATAAACCACTTATTATATTCTATTGCAACAAATACTAAGTCACGCAACATATCTAATTCCATTTCCTATTTCATCGTTTACTTCCTTGCAAAAATCAGCCATAATGTATAAAATATGTTATAATTATAAGTAAGTTTTGGTTCGAAGAGAAAGTATTGGCCGCAAGGCGCGCTCGTTGACAAAGTTTAACGGTACTTGACCAACAGTTTTCATTAATAGAATGTCTGAGATGAGAAAATCGATGCCAGTCGCGGAGAGGCGAGCTAAATTACTGCACGATTTTTTTTCAATGCTCACAATTCAAGTGTAGTGCTAAGGTTTCTGAATGCAGTTAATATTTCTCATCACATGTTATTATTAAACCTATGTACGGATTAGGATAATAATCTCTCAGGCGTATCGAACTCGTGGGAGTGTTGACGATTTCGTTGGCGCTCTGTCTTGTGGATCAAATATTTTCTTTTTGCTTTTGACATATGATTGTTCGGAGAACTGTAGTGAGAAGTTTAATAATATTTAGACGTCAATTAGTTTCACCCAGAATTATTTCTATCTCTATTGTCTAAGAAGAAGAAAAATATATTTTTTCTAATTGAAATCGATAGATACTTTAGTGCGAATTGAGCAATCCGTGACAAGTATCTCGAGGCTAATTGTACCTTTATTGTCAGCGATACCGAACAAAGGACAAGACGGTGATAAATAACACTAATAAATAATACAAAATATTACAGCAAGGTGACATCGAGTAGTTTAGTACTTACGGAAAAACATAAATATTTATCAAATTTATATGTATGTATACAATGAATGAAAATAATTCTTTTCATCACAAGCAGGTCAACGTTTGTTTTCATTGTCCAGTGTTCGGACCTTCATTTATTTGCTCAAGGACATATTCCTAAGAGAACCTTGCCGAGGTATATTTTCAGAGTAACAAGAATACAGTCAGAGGTAGCGCAGCGCGTGCGCAGCGTCCAATAAACAATCCTCGCAATCATAAATAGCACGCGATAAACACCATTTCACGGGAATTGCTAATTTTACCTTACAATAGTTTCATAAAAAAAAATTGTACAATGGCACCATCACCGTACTGTAAATCACACATAGATGTAATTACTTTTCTAGATCCATTATTACAACTTTTACAAATTAAGAAGTAATTTATTCTACGAAAAAAAATTACGATATCACTCTGGTTGCGGAGTCGGAGTGGCAAGGGTGGAAGGGGTAGAATGAAGGTGAGGATGTGTGATGAAGCCTTACGCAGGTCAAGGGCATGTCTAAATGCGTAACGCCATAATGCAAAGTACTGCGACTTATTTTAATACGCCGTGAAATATCAAAATAAATTTTATTATATAAATCATATTACCATTATTCTCGGTTTACATTATTCCAGTAGAATGTAAACCTTCAATGGATTATACTTCCAGCGCGTGTTAATATTTCCAGTTGTAATCCTGCGCTGTTTAGACTGGAATAATATAAAGTGGACATACTCTGACTGGCAGACTGAAACTTTAACCGTAACGTAGAATTTCACTGTCTATAATTTGTACTAAAATGAGTTCTCATTACATAAATTTTCGTAAGTATAAAGGCTGCGGAAATAAACGATTATTTATACAAACGTAGCGCACATGCTGAGTTGTATGAAAGTCCAAACCAAACCCTATAGCCGTATTACGTAGGCTCTAAGAGACACACCCTTACTGACTATGAGTACATTTAGCTTCAGATATTAAAAAGAAGACAACTGTCAAACTACTCTGTCTGGGTCAGTAAATTCTAATAACCTTCAATACAGTTTTTAAGAATTTTTCCTTGAACGATAGTTTATAAGAAAGAATGGTACAAATATTAAAACAGTAATGACGTACAAAATTCAAAAGGTGTCCGATATTATGGTAAAGGTATATATATTAAACCGAAAACTACGTGACATCGATTCGAAGTTTAGGGTAACTTCCAAGTCGCATATTTCCGAATGCATTTTGTTCCGACCTTGATACAAAAACGATTTTACGGCAAGCACTTGTACGTTTTTACAAGGATATACATATAGTAGCTGTTGCCCGCGACTTCGTCACTGTGAAATTTAAATAATAATAAAAAATTTAGCCTTTGTTACTCACAGAAATTACAATTACATTTCTAATGGTGAATTTTGGAATCGGCCCAGTAGTTTTTGAGTTATTTCAATACATATAAAAATACAATTCTTTCCTCTTTATAATATTAGTATAGTTAAAGATAACTGTAGGTTGTGCGCAAGCAAGAGGGCAATATAAGGTGAAACCACAAATGCCTGACCAACATAATACACAAAAACATTTTAAATAACATTGATCTTTATGGCCAAAAGATAAAGCATACATTGCATTGGCGCTGTACACAAACTTTTCCTTTAAAACTCGCGTCATCGTAAGAGTAAAGAAATAATTCATGTTCTGGTATAATTACACTGTAAAATTAAATTATGAAACATGGTCATAGATTAAAAAGACAATCACCGTTGACACACAAAATCTAGTGCACCAGAGTACCTTAGTATTTTAACTAACCTATAGCATCTTATAGACAAGAAAGTCATCATATGCACAGAAATTTAACAATTACATTTTGTATGTGTAAATGTACTAAAACATGTACACAAGTAATGCGATATTTTAAGCACTTGTAATAATTTATTTTAGCCATACAAAGCACTAGTCTACTATTGTCTTGCGTCATAACGCTCTGCCTCACGACTTCCTTAAACGACAACAAAAATGCGGGAGGGGAAAGTCCCCCCTCAGCTCCTTTGTTTCATAACATAAATAGTTTTCTTTATGAAGGCACAATACAAAGTTAAAACAGCAAATGAAACTTAAATTTATGTATATCTAGCTTTCGCCCGCGACTCCATCAGTGTGGAATTAAAAAAAGAAAAATGAATAGCCTATGTGTTCTTCCAGACCATCCTCTACATCTATACCAAATTTCATTGAAATCCATTCAGGCATTTAGACTACAAATTCTAACAAACATCCATCCATCCATCTAAACTTTCGCATTTATAATATTAGTATGAAGTATAAAGTATGATGAAAGAAAAGCATACAGACAAATTGCGACCCTCCTATATTTGGATGTTGGTAGAAATAAATCATTAAAGTTTTTAGAACCTTATTTTCTTTATAACATCCTATTGAAATATTAGGATGTAGTAGTTAATTAACTCAAGGTTTTATTGCTTAACAATATAAAAGCATGTTGCATAGCCTTGGGAGGGGAGTTAATCAATGCAATCAAATAGTGCGCTGTGGTCAGAATTACAGTGGCTTTTTCTTTTACACCAATAGAAACTTAGTACCTAAAACATACCAAAACAGTTACAGGTAAATAAAGCTGCCTGAATTAACTGAGTTAATGGATTTACTGAAGATAATTAAAGGGACATGGAAATTTAAACGATCAATTCAATACATCACATTTTTGGAGTGCAGAGCACCGGTGAGTTCTTCAGATCATTTGAAATAAAACTGTGGTTTATAATACTATCTATAATGAAGTTAAATATTATGTATAAAAATGAAGAAAAGAATAACAAATTTGGAAATTCATTATCTTAAGATATCAATAGTTATAAAGAATATTATGTGATGAATAATATAACACATTCTGTTTGAGTAAAACATCATCATCAACCCAAAGCAGAACAAAAAATTCTCATTGATGTACCCTTGATGCACAGGCCAGAGGCAGGCTGCCTTCGGACTGTGCAATAAGGAAAAAGTGGATTCCTTGTTACATGTCACAAACTGTGATGTGATTACAAAAGATACTGATGGGTACATGTTTTTTTTTTAAACCATGAACAGACTATTTAATTTTTAAGGTGACTTTATGACCCCCGTAGCCATGGAGAGTTGGCACCTGTACTGCACTTCCATACATCTTTATCAGGCGTCATAATTGCATTTACTTCCTCGTTCAGTGTCCCTTGTCTAGTCTTAAGATAGGATATCCTTTTTCACACAATTCATCAATACTTTTTCCTCTTCCTCTATCTTTGTAGCTTTTCACATTCAATCTAAACACTTTCTTGTTTATGTATTTATCTTATCTACTCATAATCAACTCCTATGTTTTAAAACATTTGTAGAGTAAATGTTATAAGAGACATGATCTCATGGCAAAGTACAGAGCAGTGAGGAGGGAGAAGAGAAAATGCTTACAATAGTCGCGCCGGTTCATCTTGAGCACCATGGCCCGGTAAAAGCTGGAGAAGGGGGCCATCACGTTATGGTTGTGGAAGAATCCACTCACATAATCTCTGAGAGCCATTCTAACTGTTGCTCTCGGAAAATTTAAATCACAACAGTTCACAATAACAGCAGCGCACTATTTAGACACTAATAAAATAATAAATTTGACACCCATTATCACCACACATTTACCACAAGAAGACACGGAACGAATAATCTGACCAAATATATTTAAACATTGTATAAAGAATCGGAAAGCTAAAAATATATTTGTTTTGCTTTATAAAAATAATTATGACTTGTTATAAATAAATACTAATTGTATTAAGACGCGTAAAAATGCATGTTGTCATCACAAAAAACCGCTTCGCGATTCGCGAATCTATCGATCTTTCTTCCACCGCCGCCCTCAACAAACTTGACACTAGTGATGTGTAAGTTCCAAACGTAATCGATTTTTTATTTAAGATTTAATTGAGTAAAGTCAAACTAAGCGTATAAAAATCTGAAAACCTATCATATATTTGGAATACAAAAAGATACATATTGCCTTTTAATAGTTGAGTAGATTAAAAAAAAAATTAAAACAAAAAATAAAAACCGGCCAGTTAACTAGCAAATCTAGTTGTGCTAGATTTGCCAAATGGCCCATGAATGTTTTCAGCGACAGTCAATTCTAGGCATCATATTTTAATAGTCATTGTTTGCAAACAAGGTTATCAAACAAGTATAGAACGTCTTTTCAGATTAGACTATATCAGCTCAGTGTCCTTACAATAGCGTTGCAAAAGAATATTCATACCACCTTTACTTTATAGAACCAAAAATATAACAATAATGTTCTCACATGTGTATCAATAAAGTTGAAATTATTGGTTGAACTAGCAATTGAAAATGAAACGATTAAAACATCGATGTACTAAATGAGAAAACATATCGATACATCATTTATGCGTTAACGCCCTATTGTGTCATGAGAAATGTCAAATCGATTTTGACAGTAGACAGGACAATATTGCCATAAAGATTTTTTAAGAATACTCTTAAAGTAAATGTTACCTTTTCAGTAAACCACTATGTCATAACAGAATTTTTAAGAAATGTAATTTTGTGGAAATTGTGGGATAGAATGAAGTGAACATTTATAGGATTTTTAATATATAAGAGTTGTTAATGTAAGAAAAAGTGGTCTTCTGGAATATCAAGCGATTTAGCGTATATCTTTAATTTTTTTCATTTATTTGGAACAAAGCATCTATGGATATTAAAAGCTAGATCGCATGTACTCTTTATCAACAGTTTGCTTCTTTTACTTTTGTAGAATAAATTAATTTCAAAAGTGTGAATTAAAGTGTCCTTAACCGATTGTGAAAGGATATTGTAGTGATATCCACTGCTGAAATTCTAAAATTTAATAAGAGAGTAAATTGTTCCCAAAACATTAACTTAACCGCTGGTAGGCGGCCAAAAGCTAATCGTGCGGTCGTTCGGGAGCACAGAACTTCAGAGCTCATTAAGGGACGTTAATTAGCGCTAGCCCGAAATTGCCATCGACAATAACGAGGTCGGCATCGAAGCCTGCTCTACGAGCGTCAGCCAGCCGGCTGGGGGCAGGCAAGCTTGTTCATTTTCAGCCTAATTTAAATGCATCGCTCCCAGCCATGCACATGAGTAAATCTTGTTTAGATTAGATATATTTATTTTTATATCACATTCATTTTTAAAACTTTAATGGAGAAACAAAACGATGTTGCCGAATCGCATCAGTGTAAAGGTAAATTTTGAATTTTTAAGAAAGTTTTAATAATTTAATATGAAAAAGTTATCTTCTTCGTCGAAAAATAACTAAAAAATTTGTTAGTCCAATGATTTTGACCCTAGAAGTGTAGAGTATTTATTGCTTGGGTGAAATTAGGTGTTTAGATGGCAACTTGTAAAATGTTATTTACTTAATTAGAATTTCCCGTGTCGCTAATAAGTTAATGAAACACATTCAGGCAGAGCACGCATTACTACGTACGGCACCAAACCTGTCCGTGTTTGTGTTGAGCAGACGTTAATGAATCCGCACGTGTGGCTGCACGGCACGTGTTGTTGCCCGACCTGATTGTAATTGTTATTGATTTGTTGCGCTCGCCATAACCGATAGCCAGTAGCATTTACTTCAAGTTATAGTACAATGCTAAAGGCAATCGGAAACATAAAATAGTGTAGTTAAAAAACTTTCAGCGTCTCTAAATGATTTAAACTTTTTGACTTGATACCATCTGTTGCGCTTTACAGTGTTTGAGTGACAATTTAATAAAAGGCAGTAGCGGGCGCGTGTCCCGCGTGCGATCGATGCGCCCCGCGTGTGCCCGCAACCTGCCAGCAAGGCCAAGGCGACTGCACGTGCCCTCCTCTGTCTCATTATCCCACGTACAGCCCTCGAACGGCCCTCACTCTTCTGTATTGATTAACTGTTTAATTCTATTACTTTCTAGTGCACTGATACAACCTTTCACGTCAATACTTATTCGTAACAATGAAACTTCAGTAATGCGAATTAAAAACTTATTAAGTTTTTAGATACGAGTTCCATATGATTGTTTCTTTTATCTTTGTTACAATATTATTAGAAGTTAGTTATAATAAAGATCAGTAATTGACAGGCAAAGAAAACAAAGTATACATAAAGAAATAACTGTATGTTGTTTCAATACTTGGAACTCTTCTAACTAGGACTCAGAAATTCAAGAAGGAAATAATAACGAAATTCATATTCAAAGTTCAACAGCGTTGAAATTATTGAAACTTTCAAACAGGATTGCGAAGCTTTGAGAAAGTTTACACAAAAGCTTAGAAATCAAACGACGGACCTTCACTATGTTAAGCGAGTTTCAAAACGCTTATAGTTATATAAAACTATATAACTACGTACGTTTTTAAGGAAATAAGTTTTAAATCCTTGTAAAAGAGGGTTACACGGCACTATGTAATTCGCAGACCTTGGTGTATTGTGTCTAGAGCGCTAGTGAGACCCCTAAACGTGACTATATCAACAACAGTGCTGATAATAGCTTTGAGCTATGTACTGATAATTACAATACGTTATTTGGTGTCAGCTGAACGACGTGACATAATTAACGCGTGACCTTTTGTTATTTTACTATGTTGACAAACACACAGGGTGCAGAGGGACATTTTATATGTCAGAAATTATTTATAGACACATTAAGGTAAGGTAAGGTAAGGTGCTATTAATTGCATAACTACATAATTTTTTCGTGGTATATGATTAGGAGCGGGGGCACACCGATGACTAAACTATCGCACGACTGTTGTGCGATAGTAGATTGTCGATTGTTTCACAATCAATTCAACTGTTTTCGAGTAGTGTGCGCTCTTTCATATTAGTTCATAGGTATCAAACCGCAACTAAACAGTTGTGCGATAATTTAAAGATGTGTGTGCGCTCTAATACTTTGCTTTGATGAGTACCGGTGTTACAGTATTCAATAAATAAGTATGTATTATTAACTTAATAAAAAGTCACGATAAGTTATATCTAACTTTTTATCTCTTATAAGACAGTGTCCGCTCGTCACAAAAATAAAGCTGTAAAGATAAATTGTCTTTATTTAACGATTTACTGATAACTAGAGTGTGTGATAAGATAATCTTTTGCACGGTACAAATAAACGCAACAAAGTATTTCCGGTACCATATAAAATAAATAAGAATAGACAGACTAGGAAGTCTTAAAGAACATAAATATTTAATTCAGACAAAAATACATAATAAACAAAAGCCATAATTACATATAACATTAACATATCGAATAAAACTCACCGAGACGTTTGAAACTTGCAAACACATTTAGGAACTTGGACCACATCGAAGTCAACCACTAATTCAATTATACTAAGCTATGTAAACTATACCTTAATAAGAACATTTTACTTTTTTGGTTACACAAAAATTATAGTATAGTAAAATAGTAATCGATGACATGAGCGACGTAAAATAGGAGGCAAGTCGCTATGTACATGAAGATCAGGATTTGGACCAACATGATGCCCCGGCTGCCGCGCTACCAGTACTGTACATTGCTGGCCCGAAGCCCCGCCAGTGCGCCCGCTCTTCAAGGTGAATGTCGACATGATCTTGTTGGACCGTTATATAAGGGGATGAAATTAAGTCACTCACAAGGGCTATTTGTTTGTGGCCAGCTACTACAATCTAAGATGTTAGAAAACATTTTTTAAAATCTATGTTTGTGTAATTTGATTTGAGATAAAAATCACGTTTTTTTGTAAATATTTCGAATGAAAAATAATTTATAATGAACTAGTTCCGCGACGCAGCAGTGGCGACCCCGCCCGGCCGCGGCGCGAAGCTCTGATTGATGACAGCCACAATCAACATCCTCTTTTGTACGGATTCGTGTTTGCGACTCATCTTTATATCAGACTTTTCTTGTAATTATTATAAAATCTGAATCTATCTTTAGATGTTCTAGAAATCAAAAATTAAAGAAATAGCACATATTTATCTGTTTGTAACTATATATGAAACTGTTTGCTAAATGGATTTCCATGTAAATAATGTTATGTGTTATGAATTATTCTTATAAACAATGCACGCGGCGTGCCAGTGACACCAGGGCGGCATAAATTAACGCGCATCATCATGTAAATCTGTTCAGGAGGTCAAACGTGTCGTATACAATGAAGTTAGTTCAATTCAGTACGTTGATTACAGTATACTCAATTATCCCATTGTATCCTATGCTACAGAGTGACTACGCCGTAGCATAAAATTGTACGTGTAACTTACCATTCCTGGTGTGTCCATCAATGACGGTAGTGAGGGGCAGCGCGGGCCCGCCAAGTCCGGCGAGCCCGTCGTCGGCCGCCGGGCGCAGCGGCAGCTCCACCGCGCCAGCATCCCCCCCGGGCCACGCCATTTCTGCTTACCAGCATTGCCCGCCCATACCCGCACAACACCTAGCTACACTTTAGTCTCCAAGCACTACTGAACACTACACAATTAAGCTTCCGAACACTAGATAAGTAACACCGCTGTAATGATTGCAGTCTCTGAAGATTTATTTGTGAACACTATTAGCACCACTTTTTAATTAAACCTTGACTTCATTTAGATACTACGAGTACAAAGAATGTTTACATGTTTATCTGCTAATGAAATATTTATTTTCAATTACAGATAAATGAAAATTGAAGATAATTTCCTTTTATATCTATAATTTGTCCTGTGATTTCCCTAACATGACAAACAACATACACGAGACCGCTCAGTTAATGTCGAATAAATAATAAACCATCAAAGGAAGACTGTAATTTCATGATTTTATGAAGCTTTCTGAAAGCACGAGTGGGCGGGAGTCCGCCTTAATTCTAGCTTTGTTATTAAATTCGAACATCGATTCTTTTGCTTGAAGAAGTTTTAGAGTTATTTAAAAAGAAACGTGACTTATGATAACAATCATGGAAGAGATAACTAGGAGCGACGAAAATAATTTTAATTAAAGTACGAGTACCTATTTGTTTTTTAACCGATGTCAAAAGGTGTTAGGTCGTTAAAAGGTTGCTTGTTAAAAGTTTTTTTTTGCAATACTATCCAGTATTACATTAAGGAAGGAACTTCAAAACTAAGTCTAAAATATATATTATAGAGCGAACAAATTTTTAACGCATTTGTACACTACTGCACTTCCGTAGAATGTAGCAGTTCATAACACTTTTTATTTAAAAAAAAAAACAAAACTGTGACCTATAAATAATTCTTACATCTATGCTTAAAGTGCAACTTGGTTTATTATCTGTGTACAAAAATAGATGTGTAATGCAGAAGGACGCGGGTTGTATAGCGGTGCGGGGCGGGGCGAGGGAGGCTGTCGAAATGCGAGCAGAGGGTCAAGGCTGACGAACTCGCATGGAGGCTGCACGGGACAACCCCTCCTCCGCACCCCAGCCCGGGTACATCTTGTTAAAGCAAACTACAAATAAAATTGCAATACGCAAATTGTACGGATACGTGGAAAGATAAACGAAAAGTGGAATGAACAAAAGAACTAGGAATGAAGAATTGTCATAATCTCACAATAGAATTGTTGTAAAGAAACTTGAGAATCGTCAAGTAAACGATAAGTAAATAAAGTCATTGAAGCGTACTGATTGGGAACAGATAAAATCTTTGACATTAAACGAGATATTTCGCTTCAGCGAATGCAGTTTTTTGGCAAAGCAGATCGTTTTTATGTAAGAACCACTTGAGTCCGGAGTGGCTGCGACACAAAATGGCGATCGAGCTACTTTACCACAAAACAAGCTTGTAAATGGACATCAAAGAACTTTTTAAGTCAACGTAGATTTTTTATCAATTTAAACTAGAATAGTTAAAGATGTGCCGTGTAAAGTTTTGGTGGACTCAACAATACGATAAATATATTTAAAGTACATTAGTGACACGACATATAAAATTACAATCTTAAAAAATACAAGCCGAAAGGCTCACAATGCAAATGATCCGATAATTGGCGATTACTTTTTTATTCTCGGACAACATCTCGCCCGCGGGCTCGCACTAAAAATTGCAATTACCCCGTTACAGCGTGTTAACCCGCGCGACATATCGCCCGTAACGTTTAATTATTGTCCCGCTATCCGCTATCGGCAGTCCGGCGTGTTACGTGTTTCGACATGTACATATCGAATTACAAGCTACGTGACAAATTACCCGGGTAATTGCTTCCATATTTTGATATTTATCGATGATAAACTATATTTCGTCTGTATATAGATTTTACATCAGGTTAATTCGAATACTAAATTACTATATCTATACCATTATAATAAAGCGTAAACACACACTACTTTGTTGCCTAAAATGTCAGCAATTACAGCATATTTTTGAATAATTCCCTTTTTTAATAAAAAGCCCTCCGCTTACGTCACGCTTTAGGCTATATATTTTCACGGATACGGATTTTTGGATAAAAACCCTAATGTGGGAAAGAAACCATAAGTTGCTGCCAACATCAAGAAAGCAAGGTTGCCATGGTTTGTCATTGTCAAGTCATTTTGACATTTGCAATTGATAATTAGACACATGTAAACAATAAAATAGAATTTTCATAATTTTATGCGGATGAAGTCGCACGGGAACAGCTATTTTCATATATCAATCTTTGAAACACACACATCTAAGTTAAAATCAAAACAAAGCTTGTATGAGTTCGTGAGCTAAATTTTCGAGTGTATTTATTAGTCATGGCGAGATATTATATCAGAATAACTATCTGGTCACTTAAGATTTTCAATTACTTGATAACAATATCGTCCTGTTTGTGTGTCATACTTAATCT
>NW_013525916.1:93880-95576 GCF_000836215.1 Papilio polytes
GCAGTGGATGTGCTACGAAACCTTCGAAATCCGGATTGCTTAGTAGGTAGGATTTGGTTTTGTTCAAGGTATTCTGTCATCTGAGTACAAACAATTCTTTCTAAGATCTTTGACATGAATGGCAGAATACTAATTGGACGCAGGTCTTTATAATCGTCCGGGTTAGGTTTCTTAGGAATCGGTTTCACTGCAGCTACCTTCCATTGCTCAGGGAATGAACCAGTGCTAATTGAATGATTGATTATTTTAGTTATAGCTGTCAGAGTATTAGGTAGGGTAAGCAGCAACATATTTAAGGTAACGCCGTCATCACCTTGTGCGTTCGTTTTAAAATATTTAATTACATTGAGCACGGTCGTTTCATCCACAGTTTTTAATTTAAAAGTGCTATTGTTGAATCTGTCAAATTCATAGCGACTAAGGGTTGATAAATCAATGTTTTTGTTATTACCAGGGATATCCAGAAAATAGTTATTAATGTCGTCAGGGTTGCACAGATGTATTGGAAGAACGTAGTCTTTATTTTTAAAATTTGCCACATTACTTATTGATATCTCCTAGAAGTATTTTAAAAAGTAACTATTTGTTATTAACTATATTAACCCTTGAAAATAAAGCTACATTTTAGATCTATTCTTCGTATTTAAATATAGACGGAAAGTAAGTTACTAAGTAAATCATAACATAAATATAGTAAAGATAAAATTCAAAATAAAATAACCGCCCAGTGCCGTCCGAAAACAAGCGTAACAACAAGGTAATTCGAAACAAGCGCGCATACAGATTGTAATTAACCACAACGTATCGAACCACAAATTGACAATTAACGATCGCACCTCGTTAACATTCAATTGGGCTGTACTCGCACTCGTACTCCTATGTAGCGACTGAAATCCAACTGAGCGCGAAGCCGCGCGCCGCAACACTGCTTATCGGAACTGAACCCACTACCACTTAGCACCGTGACTATCGAATGTTGATTATTTAATCAAACAATAACCATTTCAGTTGCGGACTATACGCAGCCATGACGGAGCTATTTCGCGGGAAGTACCTTTATGGAGTGTATTTATTTACTGTTTGATTTAACGCTTTTATAGAATTATTTAACTAACATGTAAAGTATGTCGGGGATTTTAAAAATATATTGTCAGTTTGTTATACGTCATCACTGCTAGGGCTGCCTATCCTAAGTTAGGGGTGACTACACTACAGTAAAAAAGACGGTGCTATCTTAGTTAACCACGTATAATAAATATTATGATTAAGTGAGATTTAGTTATCTATAGAAGCCAGAGATAATGTAACTACTTGAGTAAGCAGGTTGCACGTTGCAACAGCTTACTTATATTAATCTTATGAGCACATTGTATCGCGACCTCGCACCTGACGCCGTTTCATGTGAGTATTTAAACGTTGAATAAAATTATTTCAATGTAATTTCTAATATATAGTTACATTAAAAGTGATAGTTGTGTTACCATTTATATCCCGTTAAGTACTATTTATGTAGGATTATGCACAATTTTGTTGCAATAATTGCGTTGGCTGGCACTTGCGTCACAAAACACGCTTAAAATAGAACAATTTTTCTTTTATTTTCACATTTCACGGATGATATTAGTCACTAATATAAAAGACGCGATACCTTGACGACGGACAATAAAAAACTGATTAGTTTGAGTGACATTATCAG
>NW_013525916.1:95936-109540 GCF_000836215.1 Papilio polytes
CACCGGGCGCTCAGGGCGCGGCGCTGAGCGCTGGGCGCTGGGCGCTGGGAGTGGCGATATCTGGGGCACCATGTGTGACGTCATACACCATATACCAGATTAAAGCACGGCCTTTATGTTACCCTGCACGATGTGGGAGCGACGGGGACCGCACAACCCTAAATGAAATTAATGATAGCACAGATTTTTTTACCATTTTCGTGAATGCTATCTACGAGTACATGAAAGAATTAAAATATAATAATGACCTCTTAGAGACTGCATTTATTTGAAGTTATAGTAAAAAGAGTGCGTTTTGGTTCCGGTTTGTCTGTAAATAAAAATGTTCACCGCTACGTTATCATACTACATACGAATAATATAATGTTAGGGTTGCCAGAGCCGAAATACCGCACTAAAACATGGTCAATAGCAGCCCACGACATGTTTATACTATGTTTTAATTTCATAATATTGTTATAGGGATTAATATACACATTTAAAGTTCCCATAACAAAGTAATGAGCTGTGTGTTAAAGATTACAGTTTCTTGTACTTACTGCTTTTTTATTTTATGAAGATGTAATATGAATTGACGATTGCGATGAAAGTAAAGAAACAGTCTTCAGGGACATCGACTGAGAGAAATTGATTAGTCTATTCAGATATAAATAAAAATAAATTGGAAACTTAAAATAGACTTAGAATTTCAACAAAATCTTAACGTAATTTAGTGTCGCTTAATTAGTATTGTAATTTATAACACATGGTTTTGGTACTTTTTCAAAGACAAAGAGAGCAGTTAGAATTTTATTAACGAGTTAAAAATGTCACGTTTTACACAACTGAGACACTACGAGATTATTAATTGAAAACCGAGACGAATTAATAAATTGGAAAGAAATTGGACAAACCGATACCTCATTGGTCGATTACTGAATTACAAACCAATTCTGAGACCCGTAATATAATTTATTTTATGAACTGAAATAATTATATTTATATGAATACCGAGTATCTTAGTATTTGGTAGTAATTTTTTTTCTCTTATCTCTCATAATTTATGTTTCCTATAAAAATACGGTTTACTTAAAACAAAGTGTATTATTTGAAACGTTTTAATAAAATACCTATACTTCGTATTGCTCTGTAGTTCGTTTATATAAAGTTTTGTTATTGTTTCCGACGTTCAAGCGTCCGCGATCTTTAAAACAATATTTTGTATTTCTTGATTCCTACACATTTCTACTGATAAATCTATGGTATTTTACACGATAAAATTTTCGTAGTAACATCTTGTAGCGGTTTACATTTTTTTATGTTTGATCAATAGCAGAAACAAGAAAAGGCATAAAATAATATTCTACGAAATAATTCGTCAACTGGTTTTCCAGTTTATAAGTGTCAAAATGTGACTTTGCTGAGCTAAAACATCTAATTAATTGTATTGTGTTCTTACTTTACTGCTATAATTATAGCTCTGTAAAGAACATTAAACCTTTAGAGTTGGCGCGGACAAACCGGACAAAAAACACTATTTTTTATTCAGCACGTGCTTGAAATTTTAATTTACCCTTTCATCCGTCTTAATTAAGGTATTACGGAGTTGTATTTCTAAAAGAGAATTTTAAAAGAATGTGACTGACAATTTAAAATTATATCCGTTTAGTAGTACTTCGCAGTCTATGTCTATATCTATACTAATATTGGAAAGAATAAAGATTTGCATTTTTGACTTGGATTTTTGTAGTTATATAAATAGTGTATATTTCAAAAATTCTTTTACCTTTAAAAAGCAACGTTATCAGTGAGTAACCTAGGCCATGCTTTTTATATTTTTCGATTTAACGCGGACGAAGACGCGAGCAGCAGCTAGTAATAAAAAAGAAAATTTGAAATAGACAAGTTGAATAGCGAAGTTGAGATCCCTTTCGTCTCAAGATGTCTTTTACAATCTCTATTTAACGAAGGAGAAGCTTTTGTGACATCAATGAGCGGGCAATTATTTCCCCGTTCATCTTTATGTCTATAACACAAGATTAGCATAAATTTAAATCTACAAATATCTCAAGTCGAAAGAAATGATAATTCAGGTTTGATATTATCACAAGACTTGTGGAAGAAAGGATCAATTTCTTTAATATTGGTCCGAATTATTTTTTTTGCGGCAATTACAATAATTAAAATAATTTGTGATGTTTTCAATTTAGGGTTCCGAAAGGAAAATGAGTATTTGAAATTTCCATAAACTGTCACGCATGTTTTCTTTATGTAAAGAATTAAACTTGAAATATAATTTCGACAGCTGTTTAAAAAAATCTTATCATTGAACACAATATCATTTTAGAATTTGTTTATTATTAATTACTTAAAGAGTTTAACACTTTTTTTCCGCTTTTAATTTAAATAAATAAGTTTTCGCGTAAGTGTCAGCGAGCTTTGGGCGGGCGGCGACACGCGCGACGCAGACTGTGGCGCGGACACACTGCCCAACACTTCTACTGCCGCCCTGACATACCGCGCGGTGACGACCTCACACGGAAACGATCTGCCACCCGCACCCTTACAATGACGGGACCGCTATTACACACGTACGCACTAGTAACCTTTGTGGTGCTTTTCAAATGTTGATTTTTGTCGGTTTTATTTTTATTTTAAAGTAACATACGAGCAAGTGGTGAACTGTGTTCGCCAAAATAGTAAAGTGTTCGCTACTGATAGACATTTACATACCAATCTTCGTTGTGTTTTTTAATCTAAGTATTTTCTGTAACATACTTGAAGACATCTTTAGATATTTTCTTCGGAATCCCTAAATGCAACCTAGATATAAAATTATTTTAGCTATAATCTCGATCGTAGTGAGAAAAGGATTAAATTTGTTTAAAGTAAAGATGTCAGTATCTAATGTAAAAATCCTAGGAAACTAAAATAGACTATTCAAATTAAGTTCTAACTTTAAGTTCTAAAGTAGCTACAGTCAATAGGCTTGTTTATTCAGAGAATGTTATTAGAGTTCTTTTATGTTGTAATGTTGTTAACCTAAGTAAAACACCGACACTGCCTTTTACAAGCAGGAAAGGCTCGTTGTAAATGTGTGCTCAAGAACAACGAATTCAATTAAGCTTTAATGCTTGTTTTGTCGGCCGTACGCTTTGTGTACTTTGTGTAGGAAACACAACACTTTGTTTTAAGTTATATTTCTTATTAAGTTGTTTACTATTGACTTGTTTAGATATATTCTCTTATTTAATTTCAATAACTAATTACAAGTAACAATAATAACAATAATTCCAACAACATCCATCATTTAAAGCCCACGGCGGTAGTTGAATAAACAGTTGAACTCAAGTGCGAGCGGTCCCGAACAATTCATGGAGCCATTGCGTCTGCGTCAGCGAGCGCAGAATTTCAATGGGTGTTTGTAGTGTCTCAGTAATGCCGGGGAGCGCTTCAGAGCAGGTGCTCTAATGTTCCCCTGCACTCCACACTGTTTGTGTCAGACATTTAGTTTACTTGTTAATGATATTTAGCGTTAAAAATGTAATGAAAGACAATATTTAATACATAGTTCTCTTTTCGCAAAATAACATGCAACTGAGTAGATGTAACTTTGCGATTTTTTAACCCCCTTTCCACCTAGTGTGCGAATTTATAGATTACCCACATTTTCAATAGTTTTTTTATACAGGTAGAATTTAATTAAGTTGGAACATTTAGCATCGTGACAAAAATTTCCAATCAGACACTAAAGTTGCACGTTGTTAAATACACATAGCATCTCATTATATCCCACTCTTTTATGATTTATTCAATACCCTCCCTCCGATTTCTTATTTTTGTACGAGTACCATATACTATATGTTACAAGCATACGTTGAGAAATAAAATGTTTTACGAATACTTACAATTGATATGTGATGTTGATATTAGTATTAAGTGATATTTAAGTTTACTTTTAAACACGTACGTTTATAAAACTTTTCCTCGAAAATTGAATAAAAACTGCAAAAAACATTAACAAGAATCGAAATATTTCATTTGTTATTAGTTAAACACTAGTGTTAAATGCTACAAATGTAAAACAAACAAAATTCTCAAGTCAGTAAAGTGTTTGTAGAGTAAATAATTGAGAGCTTTCGTGAATTGTTGTGAAGTTATCGCGCGGTGTGTCGGCGCGGCGGCAGGGCGGGCGGCAGGGCGGGCGGCACGGCCGGCGCGGGCGGGGGCGCGGACACACTGCCGGCGCGCGCCCGCCTTGCCGTGCGCCGACCCGCCCGCCCTCGCTTACTGCCGGCTAGCTACAACTTTGCTACGTAAAAACTTTATGAAATAATTTATACTTTAATGTTTACTTAATCTTTTCTAAGTGTAAAGATTTTAATTCTTCTATGTTTGAAAAAAAAAATAATCGCTCCGTATTGAATTTGTGCTCAGTGGCGCGAACCGATGTGCACGAAGACTCTAAACTACTTAATACATAACTTAAGCAGCGCTTAGTTTGTAGACTGTAATTACGGTTATAAAGTTTAGTCAGGAATGAAACTGTAACGACTCTCCCGCTCAATGCTGTTTACTTGCGGCTTACAGAAGCACGGGACCAGCTGTTGTTTTTTTACATTCAAGGTCTAGTATTGATGAAGGAATTTGTAATCGATTTATTTATTTCTATTACTCAATGCAGCTATCTTAATAAATTATGCTATTTTTCATTGGCTATGAAAATAACAAGCAATATTTTAATAGCTGTCACATACAGTGTGAGCGAAATCTTACTAATATTATGAATTCGAATCCGAAATCTAGTAAATATATAATCGTATGTTGCATTAAAGCTAAATGCAATTTAACAAACTGTTGGCACTCAACAGCTTTCTTTGCTAAAACAATCGTTTATTAAAAAGTCGTTGTTTAACTATTTTTGAATAGACGAATATATTGCGACTAAGAATCCTTTTTTCCATTTTATGCGTCAGAACAAATATTGTAAGATGTCGAATTCAAATAAATCTGAGTCCGGTCATGCATATCAAGTGAGTGAATAATTTATTTTTGTATAACAGATATTCTTCTTTCAGTTTTCTTTTGTAGTTATGTGGTTTTTTTTTTATAATATAAGGTGGCAAACGAGCAAGCAGTCACGTAAAACCACCGAAATGGAAAGTGACCGCTGTCCATAAACATTCGCTCTGCAATTGTAGATGTGCTGCCTACCCTTAATTAACATGAAGAGGACATTTCCCCTACCCATGCGTCTTCTCCACCGTGAAATACACTTTTCCTTCCTATCCTTTCCTCTGAAGAAAAGGGTGGAAAGGGAAAGGGACTAAAATTAGGCCGCCGGCATCACACTCATCAGACGAAACGCGGACCTGCTTCCACTTCACGCCTGTTTTCTGTGTGGTCGTGGTATCCTATTCGTGCGAAGATGTTAAAGCAGGCTCTACCTCTGTTAAATGTGGTTGTTTTGTGATTGTTGAAACATATATTTGATTCTAAACAATAACGTTATAGTCAGAGTAAACTTCTTGTGTTGTCGCAGAAGACCTATTTAGTTGGGTAACGCACGTCAGAGCTCGTTAAAAGCAGCAACGGCCGATGTCTTGACACGCGTCACCTCGTTTCTAAATTAGTTTATGAGAAGTCATAAAACACTTACTACAAATAATAATGTATAATAGTTCTATTTATACAGCGGCCATGTGCTGTGAGAACAAGGAACTGTCCTCATTTACTTTTATCAACGTGAAAAAGCCACAGCGATGACAAATCTGCCCTTCTATACTAATGTGACGCTAAAATTACTATTATATCTTTCTTTAATAGGTTATGTAATTTTTTAGCGGAAACTCTATTTAATAAGGGAAATACGAAGAAAAATTTGCCTTTCTCCGTAAGTTAAATAGATGTAGACTTTTACGGCAACCATTTTGTGTTTATGTGGGGATTTCTGCGAAAGTATCGACTGACATTTCCAGATACATTGCCATTAAAAGCCTCGTCGCGGCGACGCCCTCGATATTTACTGACATTTGAAAAAAATAAGGCGCTGCTGCAAGACAATGGACGTAAGTATTTGCGATGTTACGTTCTGGAAAAGCTGTAACAATTTATTTATATAGCCACCATAAACTATGACGGTAATGATTGATTGTCACTTGGAACTTTTAACCAGTTTTGGTTATAACGCTTTTAATAATTTATGCTGATATTATAAAAAGGAAATATTTGACTGTTTGCAGGCTACGAAAGTACTGGACTGCTAAAAATCACTGATTAATATAGGCTATATTTATTTCTAGATTATTTCCAAGTCTGCACAGACCTAGTCAGGAGCAAATGCTTATAGATATCTAATCGATTCTAAGCTACTCTTATATTTTAATTAATTTCAGTAACAGACAAATTGTTTCTTGAATTCACCAAGAATAAATTAATAGTTTACAATATTCCTGGCTCATTCTTTGTCGTGGCAATAAAGTAACACACCTGTAATTCACAGTGACTGGCAAAGTGGCGACGTCTAGCGGAAGACCTCCGACATTTCGGCAGCCGCAGGAAGCGAGCCGACCGCACCCACTTCCGGTCTCACCCTCTACCTTTATATCGTCATTCAATAAACGCGAGGTTATGCCTTTGTACAAATACTTCGGTGTGGTTTACTTTAAAAGATTCGCAAACATAATATTTAGTGAAGCAGTAAATCTAAGTACTACAATTCGGGACAGGAATAAATGCAATCGATTGTCTATACTAATAAGTAAAAGTCGACTGCAGTTTATTTTAAGGATGAAGCAATCAACTTAGCTTTAACAAGCTACTGATCGATGCGTCAATAAATATTGAATGAGTGAAGCTTCAAGGCTTTACTATTATTTAATGAAGCAATTTTATATATCAGAAACTAAACTAAAAAGAGGAACATACATGAAAATTAATGAATAATAAACTCTCCTAATTCTCTATAAAGTTTACTAATTTTATTTTAAAACAAAACTTTAGCGGTGAAGTTTAAGAAAACGACGCGAGCTGTGAGCGTCGCTGGCATCGCGCCAGCGGCCGGCTCTGCGATATCAGAGATGGATAACATAAACTGTTTATGTAGCGTAAATAAAGATATAGTTGGCTTAAACACACTATGATAATGTATGCAGCACACGAGAAAGCAGTAATAGTAACGACAGGATTACATACTGTCATGTTCTGCTCTAAGCTGAATAGTTAAATGGTTACGACGATTGAAATGAACGAGAGTAACTGTTGTGTTATTTAAAGTTCAAATAAATTCCAGGGAGATAGACTAAAAGAAGTGCCACAGATCTGTGAATTACTCAGTTTCACATAACCCTCTGACGCCTCCTGCTTATAGAATCTCGCCCAGGGCTCTAGTAGCGCTTACTGATCTCATATGACCTAGTGCCATAAATAATATACGCATTAGTTATTGATTTACCATATGAACAAATACGTAATAAAATAAATCTTGTTAAACGCATAGTAACATTTTTAAGCCAATTATAGCGAGCATACATTCACCAATTATGTTTTTTATAGAACACGCGGCTGCGAACTTACACCGAATACGGGATTCGTTTCAGCAACCGTTACTGTGTTCATTGCTGTAAAATGCAACCTATACGTAAAAGATAAGGTCCTTTTTACAATAACATGGTTTCAAAAATTATAAAAGCCAAACATACCACAAAGTCGCTTTTTTTGTCCCCGCTTTGTGTAGCAAATCCAATTTCGTAAACAGAGTTTGTTTTTTTTCGCACATGATTTTTGTAGAACAAATTCTGTTTCGCAGTATTCAAATTTTAAAAAAACAACTGATGTCACTTATACTGATGATACATCTACTTTCAGATTTTTTTATAGTTATATTGAGTTCTAATCGAGGCTCCATACAGTTATATGACAACTTGAGTTTTTAAATAACTGTGTTTATGATGAAAATACACATGTCTGTATGACTCATCACACACACCCAAATCATATTCCTACAGTTAATCATAAAAGCCTATTAGGCAAATTTCATGTCGTGAGTTCCAGAGGTGTGGTTTTTATGGACAAAAAACTTAAATTACTGCCATTAAAGTTATTTCACTTATTTATACAAAAAAAACTCAGCTTAGTATAATCTGATAAACGCAGATGGGTTAGTTTAAGTTATTATGTATAAAAAGTGCTTTTAAATGACATTAAAATATAAAAAAACCCATTTTCTAAATATAGGATACGATAGCACGTAAAAGGTTGTGTAGGTCAAGTGTAATAACCCGGAGTGGTGTTAATATTAACCGTGGAGGTTGCGTGTCGAGCGCCGAGCACCAGGCGATGGGCCATACCCTGCGGGTACAGACACGCACACGACAGCTTACAGACCTGGCGTGTTTGTGTCTTATACCTCACCCATGGACAACGCTACTTCAATATAGTAAAATTGTACCATAACCAATTCTAAACACAAACATTTTAGAAAATATCATGGGATCATAACAATACCATAATTATTTACGTCCATGTCTATGGGAATATTATGACTAATTTATTTAATGAAACGTGAAACGTTTTCACTTATGTATTTTCTTTTCTATCCTATTTATATGGCACGATGTTGCTTAGCCGGCTAGCGTGGCTGGGCGCAGTCGTTTTATTTATGATGGTAGACGTAATGAAATCGCTGCGGACAATACAAAGAATTCGCTACTTTTGATTGATGATTTTAATGAAAGGTTTTAAAAATAACAGTAGATAGGTACGCCGTGTCTTTTGAAGTCGGCCTTCTTTTTTTCAAGAAACTTCATAGGTACTTTGTTATATGATATGGGATAGGTTCCACGTACATTTCGTTTTGTTGTTTTAATAAGCTTAAGAAATTAAAATCTATTTGAAAACTGAATAACTTTCAGTCATAAGCCCAACACATGTACTTACGCTCGTTGGCGAACGATCGGAATATAAATAACACGACGTTTTAATCTCAATATTTTAAAATATTCAAATAAGGTTGATATTATTATTTTATATTGAACATGTACTTACCCATTCTCCGCCATTTCCTCGCGCGATACCAAAGGTAGCGTAGTCCATAGCCGCGCTGAGTGTCCAATATCCGCTGTTCTGGGTGGTTGATATTTGATAACTCGATATCTGGAAATAACCATTAAAGTTGTACTTAACGCAACGCTATAATCTAATACTTAAAATAAAAACAAATAAGCTTGTAAACGAGTTCAAAGGTTGTAGACATAACGATATTTAGTATATTTACACTAATATAACGTTTTAGTAACATTGCTTTTATTTTAAGTAAATAAGTTTTTCGTAGAAAATGCCATTAGCACAGTGGCGGCCGGCCCCTTTCCGAATTCGATCCGGTCTCTAGATTTACAGGAGGCTCTACTGCGTGGATGGATAATTTTTATTCTAGCTTTGTTTTGTATAATGCAGGCAGCTATAGTAATAAGTTTAGATTCATCGTCGTCTTTACTTCCCACAAGATACTTTGAGATACACGACTTTTCGGCCGTTATTTGCCATGGCTCTACTGAAAGTCCTAAATAGTTATCTCTGGAGATAAATCGATAACCGAAGCATACTTACAACAGAACGTGATTCTGGTTGAAAATTAGGTATAACAAAACTTCTATTTTACGTAAAATTCTAGGCGAAATTGTGATCGATTTGGTTCACTTATTCAGTAACACCAGCTGTGTGTTGATGGTTCCTTATCTAATATAGAATGCTGACCGTTTACAAACCAATTTAACAAAATGATACCTAATTTTCGAAAAGGTCAGGGTCGTAATTTTAAACCTTAAACTCGTTTCTGATAATAAGACAATTAAAAATCATATTTTGAATAGGGTATAATTGGTATGTGGTAACATCATCTAACATCCACAGAGGCCCTTTAGGGAAGACGTGTAATATTGATCTTAGTAATGCGAAAGTTTGGATGGATGGATGTTACCTCGTATCTGCAAAACTGTTGTATAGATCTGGATGAAATTTTGTATAAGTATAGGATATAGTCTTCTTTTTATCCGCGCGATGTCGCGGGAAACATGCGCTAGTTCTGTCATGAACAAATTAACTCGACACTTTGCCCATTTCTCTAACGGAGGATAAACAGAAATTAAGTGATTTAAAATAAATAGAATCATTTTAAACAATAATTTTGTTGTAATTTAATAATTCGTTACCATTTCTTTGTACCAAGTGTTGCAGTAGTGCTAACATGTCATATACACGATAAATGTACTCATTCACGACGGAGCGTGATAACAGCCATGTTGTAAACAAACTGATAAGGGAACGTGTGTTAAAATCAAATTAGAGGTATATTAGTGATAGAATAGATACCTGCGCCGGCGATGTCTTGGTAGCTGTCACGTCTCAGTCTCCTGTTGTTCATGGCACAATACAAAAACTTTAGCGAAGGATTTAACTGTACGATTTATTTACACAAGATTGCGATAGTGGTGTCGCCATCGGATGTTAGTGTGGACTGATGTTTAATCGTTGTGCGTATCATAATTGACTATAAGCTGGTAGTTTTTTTTTATTTAAGGAGACATCACTAATGTTTATAGCTAGCTTTTTTAAATGTATCTAGTTACATTCGTGTGTTTTTTTTTGTGTTTATCAGGTCCAAATTATTGTTGCAAGGTTAACATTCAAATGTTTTGGTTAACAGTTTTACTTATTGTCAATGACAACCCAATTATAGGTGATTTATATGAATCCCGCTGGCTCAGTGCGGGTTGGTTGACTTGGACATGTCTTTGAATGTTTTCCTTCCCCGTGAGAACGTTGGGTAAATTATATACATATGAGTCTCGAAATTCGCATTAGTACATGGCGGGATTCGAACCCAAGGCCCGTACATAAAAACTCATGGTTTAATATCGGTAAATAAAATAAACTCGATTATGTTGTATTATCTTTATTAAAGTAACAGAACACAGGTGTGTAGACATTGCAAAAACGTATTAAGTTGTAACAGTGTTATTGTTGAGGAGAGGCGCAGAATCTTCGCAGTCAGATTTCTCGCTGTCGCTGCAAACTGAAAAACAAACGTAACCTAAATTTGCGACTTGTATACTAAATTAAAACACTAATTCCATGTTAACACGTCAAGCTATAATATCAAAAGCAAATACAATATAACCGAAATAAATATAGTGAGAAAGCGTCGCAAATAAATATAATATGGAAAAATAAACATATAAAAAGGCGAAGCGAATTGAAGCTGGACTGACCTTAGCGTCTGCTACCACTGGCTCTTACAGCACAGTGGGTCTACACTGACCTTATAATTCAAATAAAAACAATTGAACTGCATATTGTTGTAGAATTTCAGTGCAAACCCACCGTTATATAGTGTTATGTGTACTTTTAGTTGAATATAATATTTTAACAGTTTG
The DNA here is from genome assembly GCF_000836215.1 of Papilio polytes. Taxonomy (NCBI): domain Eukaryota; kingdom Metazoa; phylum Arthropoda; class Insecta; order Lepidoptera; family Papilionidae; genus Papilio; species Papilio polytes. The sequence goes on from NW_013525916.1 coordinate 107,348, forward strand.
TTATAAATATAGCATCAAGTATTTTTACAATTATATTTTTCACATAAAATATCAAACTATAGACAAGATAGTTTTTTTTTAAATATCGAACTATGTTTTACCACGAAGTAATCGGTACGTAGGAATAAAACAATATATAAAAATGTACATTTGCTTATATTTGACATAAAAACACAGTCCATAGTATATTAATGTCGCTCGAATTATATACATTTCCAACACTCGTCGCAACAGACACGAACATTGTCGAAACATCTTTGAAAAGTTCTAAAACACATTTAAATAAGCTATAGACAAGAGAATTTTTTTAGAAATTAAACTATTATGAAGAATTAAGATTCCTTCATACTATAAATTGTTATAATTGGGACAATATTCGTAAAGTTCTGTAAACTCAGAGCAATATACCGTATTAAATACATCAGCTAAGAAAACATTCATTGTGCTACACAAATAACTACTAAACGGTAACTGTTACTATATATATTTTTTTTATTTGTAAGTTAGAAATGAATGCTTTCACTCCATATTTCATAATAAACACAATAATCACACATGACTATTTTTTTATTGTAAAACAGGGAAAAATATTTTTATCTGTGTATTAGCGAAGAGCGTATGCGAATAGCTGAGCAGCCAACACCGTGACTTAATTCAAACCTTCACTGTATAGACATCAGGTAGAATGTCGTGTGGCATAATGTTAGTGTCTCATATTGTCACTAAATGAGTATTGACGGTTTTGTCTACTGTCATGTTGAGAATGGTTTTTATTCCATGAATCTTTTCTATCTATAGCTATACTAATATAATAAAGCGTAAACACACACTTCTTTGTTGCCTAAGATGTCAGCAGTCACAGCATACTTTTGAATAGTTCTTTAATGAGAGACCCTACACTTGCGTTACGCTTTAGGCTTTAACGCCATTAAACATAGGAGGTAAATCTTTTGGATAAAAACCCTAATGTGTGAAAGAGACCATAAGTTGCTGCCAACATCAAGGAAGCAAGGTTGTCATCATGTTATGTCATTTTGACATTTGCTATTAATAATTTGACAAATGTAAACAATAAAATAAAGTTTTTATAATTTCATGCGGGTGAAGCCGCACGGGAACAGCTAGTATATAAGTAAATCCAAAATATGTTAGTACAGAGTAAAATTTAAACTACCCACAGTGTTTTCGATCAAATTATGAACATTAACATATACGTAAATCTCAAAATCTCGACAAATAACTTTATATTTAATTAAATATATACGAAAAAGACTAAATTAACAACACTACAAAATCATGAAAATGTATTAAATTGCACGCTTATTACTGATTTCAAATTAGCCTATTATGAATCGAAAACCAACTTTATACTGTAAAGTTTAGAGTCGAAAATGCTCTACATGACTTACTGCGTGTCACTCCACGCGAACTCCGTAACAAGCAGACACTCGCTTATCTAAAAAACAACCATATACCTTCACTGTCTTTATATTTTGAGTTAATCGCAAAATAGATGTTTTCATGTCTTTATATTGCATTAAAATCTCATTTTTTTATTACGAAAGTGTATATTTTGTAATTTTATTTCGATTGATCGAAATATAACAAAATAATTAGCAAACAGTATTTATTCGCATATCGAATGACAATTAAGGGAAATTCTTTGTACAAACCACCTAACAAACATCACGAACAATCACAAAAACGCTAAGTGCGAAGAATGTAGTTAATACAGCTAAGCGATAGATATCCAAAATTAACCTTGAGACATTAGCAATAAGGTTTAAAACGCGGAAGACGGATTATTTACTAAACATTTGATTCAACTACTTTATTTATTTGAGTCAAAAATTGTTAGAAGTGGCGCCATCTACATACCGTCTTCCGCATTATAATTTTGTTAGCTTAATGTATACTTATGTAGCATAGAATAAGTACAACTGTTATGTTTTTATTTGTCAAAGTACGGCAAGGTGTCTCGACGTCGTTTGCGGACAGCTCGAGCGGGCAGAGGGTTAACAACCAAATCAATATATAGAGAAAACTTACAAAATAACGTTTCAAACATTGTCTGTCCTAAATAAACTAGTTCCAATATAAGCAAAAATCAACCTATTTAAATATAAAAACAAGTTAAAAGTCTATATTTCTGTATCGATCATAACAAAATATAAACAAGTGTTAACGAATCTT
>NW_013525916.1:110184-126756 GCF_000836215.1 Papilio polytes
AGCAGCGACCAGTCGTAATACTCCATCTCGCTCTTCGTCATGTGCGCCACCTGAGACAGCCGCATACCCTCCGATGTAACATGTCCTCGAAGTTCTAACACCACGTAGGACATTGTTTGGCTATTTTACTAATCGGTAAAGAAATCGAAGACGCATTGTTTCAGACTATCAGAAACACGTCATCTCAGTCACTCCCTTTTTGATCATGTCACATTTTACGCAAACCTTCCATCTCTTTCTAATTCTACCTCAACCGATGTACCACACTCATAAATAAGGTTATCCTTGTAACATGCGATTCATCCCTCCTCATAACATGCCCACAACAAAATTCGCTTCTGAATAATTGCTGTTTTTGACATCCGTGGTGTTAGAACATTGATATATCAATCTATACGTCAAATAAACAATGTGCAATAATTTAATTATAATATTGATAAGAGTGAGCAATGTACTTAGTAATGCAAGTTGAAAGCTCTCTTATCTAGGGACCTCTAACACGGGGGAATCTGACCCATGTTATGCTGGGTTTCTGCAGTTTCTTATTTCTTCATTACTTAACGTTTCGTTAGTGTTAAATGGACCTGTTAAATGGTTAAACGTTACTGGGAAACCGCCCATAAACACGGTCGCATTAGTGGAAAAGGAGACTTTGTATTCTTACTTTTTTAGAGATCAAATACATTCCAAACACATTCAGAAATAAAGTCAGAAACACAATAATTTACTATGTTACAAAAGTGTTCTTACCACAAGTCTGTTCGTGACTTTAGCGGCGACCATACCGAACGCCAGTATGTAGAGAGAAGGATGGTTCTCATACACGTGGGACTCGCTCTTCTGGAAGATGATGAAGGCCGGCACCACCACCAGCGAGAAGGGGATCACCGGAGACAGGATGCTGGTGCCCTGGGGACACCACTGGCTGTAACACGGACTCCACAAACACGAAGTTATCACACATAGAGTCGTTTCATGGTCAAACACTCTCATAGTAAAGAATTATCTATGCTTAGGCAGCCCTTAGTGGCCATTTACTCAGATTGACCTTTTACCTATGATCTTAATTAAAGAAAATATTACACTTCGATGTTTTGACTTTTTTAGATGTTTTAAAACCTCAAAGAAGTCTTGAAATTATAATTTGAGTCATTCTATTTTCGTTCAGTAATGGACTTTTAAATGTGTTTTTTTTCATTCACACAATATCATCAAGATATTTGCTATTATTGAAATGAAATATTCATAAAAACACTAAATACTATTCTACCTAAATTAAAAAATAGCAACAAATGCAACAAACCAAAGCGACAATGTTAGCAATAAAATGAAAAATTAATCAAAATACATAAAACATGCAAAAAACATCAAAAACATGCAACAAACACAATGCGCACGTGATTTCAAATAATAAAAAAAACATTTAAAATATGCCGAATTATTTTCCAATAACTTTTGTCTAGATGTTTACATATCAATAAAACATAATTTGTAACCACGTACGCGATGTCACTTTCCACTATTATAACATTTGTAAAAACATTCGTCTCTATCGTTTTTTGCAAAAGAACTGTGATAAGAATATGTTTTTATACATGTTTTGCTAATGGAAACTGACAATGAGGAACATAGCACAGACAAATAGCGGCATTCAGCGGCCACACGCAACATACGGCTAACAAATTAGTTGGCAAACTGAGAACGCGACCTCATCATACAAAACTCTTACCAGGTATCCTTACATTGATTTTAAATCTAAATGTATCGTGTAATATATTTTTAAATTCATCTTGTTTTATACTTCATCATGCTGAAAGGATTTCACTTAAGTCTCTACTGTAGTAGAGCACATTCGAACAAGAAATTAATATTTATAAGAAATGCACATTTTTATAGTAGTGCCGTGCTTTATATAGATTTAGTAACATATAAATCGTCGACAATACATGCGAGATTACATTTAACATAATACATTGCATTGTCATTCCCTCGTTTGAGCGATAGTATATGTTCCCGGAGCAAGCGCGGCGTGCGTATGACGTTACGTCACGTCACGCGGACAATGGGCACGGTGCACATCGTATAAAGCAAGCTCTTACTGCGACTGTGGAGCCGTTCTTCCCCACGCCGCCTCTCATTATGACCTTAACGTAGCCGAACACGAGAGATAAGGTCATTAACACGACCGCGTAGTTGGACACCAAGTTAATGCTGAGGTCGACGGTCGGGAGCTGCTGGTTGACGGTCAGTGTAACGGTGTCATGTCGGCGGCCGGCGGCAGCAACAGAAAAAGAGAAATAAAAAAACATGCCATTAATACTGAGGAACTCCTCAAGCGACGGCCTCCGATACGTGTGCTATCTTCACTCATCGGTTCGTTATCGTTAATCACCTACGCATAACCTCGAACGAAGCACCAATAATTTTACCAAAATAAAAAAGACCCGTTATAGACTAAACCTATAAGCAACCTATAGCTCGAGAGGTGATTTGCGATAGGCGAAAGAAAACGTGATAAACAATGAAGATACTAGTGTTACCAGACGCCTTGAAATGTGAGCGTGAGTCGAAAATGAAGCCTGAAGTACCGACTGCTGTCCCGGCGCACACTCCGCAAACACACAGAGTATTTACAGAACGAATCAAGAACGGGTTAACAGGTTGTTCAATTTTGTAAATACTCTGTGATTGTTGCAGTGTTCGTGGGGTGAGAGATGTCTTACAGCGACGGTGGAGCCGTTCTTGCCGCACCCCCTAACGCGGAATGTGGTGGCGAAGTTGACCAACAGCAGCAGCTGCGCGGCGTCCGACAGCACGCACGCCACCAGCGACGTCGGCCACTCCGCGCCTGCCAGCTGCCCTCACACAACATTAACTATGTCTTCGACCAATCACCACTCGCATCGTTTATATGTGATAACATATATTTTCTGTTTCTAGATCCAGGATAGGACATCGAATGAAGAATTTTTTTTAATGTTTGATGTGTGAATACGAATGTAGTTTTAGAAATGTATCATGTTTGTAAAAAATATTACACTTCTTGCTTATTAATTAGCACCAACAAGGACGCGGTAAGTACTGGACAACTTGAAGCGTAATGAGCCTAATTTCTCTACATTGACGAATTACTCTATACCATACACATTACAATTCAGAACAAAATTTATACAAATACTTCATATTCATAATAATTTTTAATACGAATTACATCGAATATTCTTAAACTTGTCCCTAAATATATTATACATACGTAAAAACGTTATTCTAGCAATAAATGTGAGATGAGCGAATGAATGAACGAAACCGGATGAGTGAAGACGCACGTGAGATGGTACACAACCACACAATGACATCGATAATATGAAAAACTAACGACTTAATTAATTAAAAATACTTTAGACCATGCTCAAAGTTAGAATATAATATAATAGGGACATTGACGTCGCATCAAAGACATATACTGTTTACCTTAAATTGAAAAAGAAAAAAAGCAAAACAAAACAGATAAACAATGTCTCTATTATATTACAATGGATTAAAATAAATAAATAACAATGAGCATAACCATAAAGCCATAAATTAGGACCGGACTAGACATGCTATTAAAAAAACCCACATGATGATTAATAAGCGAAACCAAAATACCTCAAAACAACCGAATGAAAATTAAAATTAACACTAAGTTACACCTCCAGTACGCACGACCTAATTAACAAGTAATACGCTCGATAAATCTATTTAAATATAAAGTTTTAGTAGTGATGGGGGTATGGGGGTAAAGTTTTATTACAAAGTGATACAATTTCATGTCTGATTATCGAAATTTTGAAAATATTTAACCACGATGCTTTCAAGCGATACATTTTGATCATAAACCTTGATCATAGTTAACAAATGACACAAACATAACCCAAAAATTTTGAAAAAATGCCAAAAATCCCCCACCCTACACCTACCGTTAACGCGTACAACAAATAAGTATACCAATAGCATTGTAAACCCCCAAACCCCCAATATAAATATGTTGTCGCTCACTGCAACCGTGGAGCCGTTCTTGCCGACGCCTCCGGCCAGTATGGCCGTGGCCAAGCTGCCCAGGGTGAGCGCCGTGCCCAGCACAGCCACGCCGGCCAGCGAGTACCGCATTTCCAGCCCGCCCACCTACGCCGCACACGGCACACGTCACCCACGGCCCATAACACCCCACCATAGGCAGTTTATACAAAAATACGTAAGGAAGAATTACATATAAATTATCGTGGAGCGTTGTAACTCCTTGGCTGGCCGTCTTCAACGTTCAGTCGGCGGATGCATCTTAGTGCGAATCGAAACTTTTTTTGCCATATTTTGACTGCGGACAATATTTCAGCTAACGGAATGTTAATAGAGGTAGTAATTAATTCCCGCTAGTTCATGTTGTATTTGCTTTCACTCTACGCTATAAATATAATTTAAAATGTTACAGTTACAAGAGTCGTGCTCGCCCATGTATGAATAAAATTAGTGTAGTCGGTGCGAGTACATAGTTTCCCAGGTTAGTTGGAAATGGTACGTCATTGGATTAATATTGTTATTAGAATCCAAGAGCAATTAATTAGATATCCACATTTATATGAAAAATTAACAATTAACAATTGATATAGTGCTAAGATACACATGTTTTTATCATATGTTACTTATCTGATCTAAACGTTTAACCTTAAAAATGTACATTTTAAAATTATCTAACACAGTGTCACCTCTAACTTAATTACGGTAGCGTCATGTGGGAATTTTTAAAAATAAATGCCTTTCGCTTATAATGATACATGTGAATATTTCGATGATCGGATGATGGTTTCAAATTAACATGAAGCTCCTAAACTGATAAAAAATTAAATCAAAACATAACTTTGGATGTGGCAAAGGGACCCCACCATCCGACCATGTGTGAGAACAAGATGCGGGTGGAGCACATTACCTTGGTGGCCCAGAAGTCAGGGCCGAGGGTGGCGGAGATGAGCTGTATGGCCATGATGGCATATTGTGCCTCTGTGACGTCGACGCGCCCCATCTTCAGCGTGCCTGTCACATACGCCTGCCAGTGCGCGCAGTAGAACAGAGTCATTGCACAGAAACACTGCAAAATGAATAAAACAACTCCAAAATATAAATATGTAAGGTTTAATAGCCTGTCTCCCTGAGCCTGGTTTAGTAAAAAAAAATAAAAATAATTCTTCAAGTCTTTCAATAAACTATCTTGCATTATTTGGAAACTTAATTTACAATAGTTAGTACAATTTAATAAAACTATCTAAATTCGCCTTTGTCGAAACGAAAACTTCAAAAAACACAATCCATCAAAGTAGGGCGGCGAAAATATGTTGGTTACTAATGTTGCCTAAAAAGTAAAAGTTATCTCAAAAGAAAGTGAAATTCTTTAGAAAGTAACAAATCTTTGTTAGATTGTAAACGTTTTCAGATAGTCTTATTACATATTTTTTAAACATATCTATATATCTAAAAGTGATCTAAACCAAATCTAGAAAATAATTTTCGACTGGATAACTACTGCGGTCACTGAATAATCCTAATAAGAACATTATAATTATCAGCAGGGTTTTTTGAAGTAATAATCTACGTAATTTAAAATATCTATTTAAGGTTAATATTGGATTGGCTTCGGATGCTCACATAAGAGAGCAGTCTACAGTCGGCGACTTGGCAAGCTCTCGTGCGACGGCGCGGCGCAGTTGCCAACTGCCGGCTATTGTTACTATACACTCATCGCCATACAAGTTACAAATCTTACTTATCTTATTTTACTTCTTACTATCTCACCAATATTAAAAATGCGAAAGTTTCCATGGATGGATGGATGTTTGATTGTTAGAGTTTGTAGGCGGCTGAACGGATCTCGGAGAAAATTTGGCATAGAAGTAGAGGATAGTCTGGAATAACACAGACTACTCACTTTTGTTTTTTTTTAATTCCACGCGGAGGGAGTCGCGGCCAAAAGCTAGTATTCCCTAAACAAGACTACACAATAACGGCTGAACCATTTAGATTGATTATTAAATCAATCTTTAAAATCGATTCGAAGTTTATTTTCATAACATAGAAAATAAAAAGCCTTATCTATCTCTTAAAAGGCGTGTTTTTAAATATATTTTTTAGTTAAAATCTACTTTGGTAAGTAATGTGAAATCTAGTAAAAATAATTGCATATTTTAGCATCAGTTTTAATCGTCGTAATTGGTTTATAGCGAAACGGACATTAATTATGTGAAAACTTTAAATGAATATGCAATATCTATTAATTGCGATATTATCAGCGTTTATTAAAGTGAAAAGCACCGCACCTGTATTTTAACGGATGGCACATAAATAAACAAGTGCATAATACACTCTATGATTCTTAATGTAGACTTTTATTGCTGCTAATCGATCACATATCTACTGTAATATAATTAAAAAATAGACATTTTACAGGTATTTCAGAAGTGGAGACACATCTTTACGGCGTCTGTTAAAAGCATCATCTCGTTATCAAAACAATGCATTGTTTCCATATTCCAAATGTTGCGTAACGGAGGCTCATGTCGGCCGCGACATTCACCTCGCCTTGGCTGTGGCTGTCGTCACACCTCGTATGTCATGTCAATGCAACGGGTCGACGACATCTTATGAACAAAACTTGTTTGAATCGGACATCCTATTTGTCCGAAATATAATATTATTTTTAAATGCGGTGTTTTTTATGTTCCTAATAGCTTGAATTGATTAACTTTTACATGTAGAGTTTAGTAAATGTTAGAGTGGCAAACATAATTTTTTTTCGCTAGAGCGAGCCGTGTAAAAAAGTTAGGACTGTGAGCATAGCACCGCCATCTCACAGTCATAATTATTGTAATAAAGCTGGTCGAGAGAGAAAGAAAGGTTGCATTTAACCAGCAATGCAGTAAAATGAAAAATGGAGTATACGGTCGATCAAGACACCGGAGATTCCACAAAAAGAAAAATCACGAACTAAATTAAATTCAATATAAACACAATATATTCAGGTCTCAAGAAAACACAGAGATTGTAGATTTGGGCATTCATCCAAAACGTCAGATATATTAAATGTGGTCAAGACGTCAGTCTGTAGTCGCCGAAGCGACGCGACCTAGGCCGTGGGGTCGTGGCCGTAACATTGACCTCCAAACTTGGTGCTGCGGTCGACAACGATAGAACCACACTATACCTCCTACATTGGAACGAACTAACTAGACTTTAATATAATCATTCATTAATGAAACATATGCAAAATACAAGTCAATATAACAGTCACAAATATCTATTTTTACACTAATAGTAAATTATTCAAGGACAAGACTGCGATTGGAAGGTGGGGATTAAGGAAGGGGGGACGAGGTTAGTTTTAGCGTTATACCGCAAATTAAATAATCAAACATCCCGCAATGTCATGTAAAAATATATCATCAACATATAAGTTCGGCTGCTTTCAGCTAAGATATATGTTTTAAATAACGTCTACTAAAAGAGAATTCATTAACTACAGTGTCGCAATAATGATGAAATTACGAATCCAACAATTAGAGAACAATTAATACAGGAAAACATTACCGGCGTATTTTTCGGCGTACATTTTCAATTTCCTTTCGTCACAGGAAACAGAAGTCGAATAACATTAAATTGATAAACAATCAGTTTGCAAAAGTAATTTACATATTTAGTTAAATTTACATGTATATTATTCTTCAAGGCTATAGTTAAACGGATATTTTTGATATCGCGATATATTTCCGGAGGTTTGTTAATGATAAGTTCGCTTAAACGAGAAAACATGTCAGGGATTACTTGCTAAAATATATCCAAAGCGGGAGATATTTGGAGGAATGAATATCGCTAGATTAAAATAAATTCTATAAAATCTCTCTGAGACTGAAGAGATCAGACACGTGCGGATGTAACCGTGATGTTTATTGACACACCGCATTGTAATGCTAACTCATTTTGAATATATTTATTCGCTATTTACGATAGTATAGTTATCACATACGATAGTATTGCGTAATCAATCGTCACGCGGAAGTCCCGTCTTTCAGCTGTTATAAGTAGTTTAAATGTGCTAAAAGATTTATCATATAATTTTATTGTGTGACATAACACAGTTTTTTAGCTAAATATTATCGTATTTTATTAATTACATTTTATACTCATTAACTGTTTTTTCATGTAAAAATAAAAATGCTCTACACACCTCTCCTTATACCTATATTACGCGATAAAGATTGTCAAGAAAATACGCGTGTAAAATGGATTATGCGTGTAATATCGAGTTATAAACGCAAGAGCTGTTGTAACCGGAATGTAATTAGCAATTTTGTAATATATTGGCAACAAAACACATGCAATTTATTTAAATTAGCTAACATTTAAATAGATCAATAACATAAACATCCTGTCCTGAGCTGATTCACACCAGAGTTCATTCACCGACATTTGCGACGCGACCCGACACAACAAGCGATTGCGTTAAGTGAATTTAGTTGGAATTTAGTTGAGGAAACTGTAACGGTCGGTGCAATCTAGTTCGCAATGCGAAACTAATCCCGTTTAGCGCTCTAAATGGAGTTAAAACTTTATTCGCCACTTCACAAGTCAACGCAATCATTAATAATGCTTGCGTCACTTGGAAGCGCGGCATCACAAACATAGGTCAGTAAAAGAACTATGTAGATGACTTTCTTTTGAAATTTTTAGACAGTTTATAAGCTAAATGATAATTTTTGGATACTCAATAGTTAAAAGCAAATTAATTTCATGAAAATCTATATAACTTTAAAATACATTATTAGCTTGTAGCTTTCTCTTTGAACTCACTGCCATTTATTTAAATATTTTATGTTCATTATACTACATAAATTATAACACGGCTAAACTCACGTGATAACATTCGGTGTAGGCACCGACAGTTCGAACGAACACCCCCAACGGGTTCGAAACTGTCCGTGCCTACACCGAATGTTATCACGTGAGTTTAGCCATTTTATGTTCAACGCAATACTTACAATGTGTTGAAACTTGTACAAATAGATTTAAATCCACCCAAGTTTAAACAGATGGCAGACTGAATTTATAGATTCAAACTAATTCTGAAGGTAGGAGAGAAATGTAGCTAAATAAATGTGCACATTGACTAGTTAATGGAATAAAACATATATCATAGTAGACATTAACAATTAGAACATAGTAAGTCAATATTTATTGTAATAGAAACCAAGAGTTATAACTAAGGTAAAGTAATAGTTATATGATTATTTCCATAAGTTCTTGAACACATTCTTAAGTATTTTAAACAACATGGTAATTACCAAACTTTAATACATCAACTTCTCCTCGTCGTTACAGTGGAATTGTCATATCTTAATTCACTCCTTCATTAATTATAATCTAATGATTACTTAGACTAGACTCCATTACTTAAAGATCATAGTCATACAGAATCTAAACCTGTTAATATATTACTAACCTGGAAGAACATCCATGTCGGATACTCGCCGAGTTTAACAGCGATGCAAGCACCAAGCGCTATGAATACTGTTGAAATACTATCACAGCCGTGGTCGAAGAGTTCCCCAAGCGGTGACTGGCTGCCGGTGCGGCGAGCCTGCTTGCCGTCAATAGCATCCAGACTCTGGTACACAAACACTCCCAGAGCACACGCTGCGCACGCCCACCGCGGGACATCCTGACGGGCGTCCGGACTGTACCTGATAAACATAATGAAATCTCATCTCCTTGTCTTTATTCCACTTTAAGTATGTACACCAATTATTCATTTATCACTTAGTTATCATTTTACTATTTATACATGTTACTTTCTAATCTTACTAATATTATAAATGCAAAAGTTTAGATGGATGGATGGATAGATGGATGTTGGTTAGAGTTAGTAGCCTAAATGGCTAAACGGATTTCGATGAAATTAGGCATATGTGTAGAGGATACTCTGGAAGAATGCATAGGCTACTCACATTTGTTTTTTTTAATTCCGCGCGGATGGAGTCGCGAGCGAAAGCTAGTAATACATAAAGCTGTGCCTTTCAAATTCAAATCTGGTTTCAATATTTTTTTCTTTATGTTTGTTCAAAGTAACCTCATAATTGGTTGGACTGATTGTGATGAAACTATTACTGGATTTTAGCCAGCCAGCATTTTAAGGTGTTAAAAATTTAGTAATTAGTATAGCCTATATTACTCAGTGATAATTTGGCATCCTATAGGGAAAAGGATATTTAAGATCGTTGAACTAGTTTATAAGTTCAGTTTTAAAAATAAAAATCTCTCTTCTATTGGTATAGATGTGTCTTATATGGAATGTGACATTTCTTTGTTTACAATATTCTGACATTCACTTGAATGTTTGTTATTCATTTTTTTGTTACAATGAAAAAATTTTACTTTAAATGTGGTCACAGGAACACTAATTAACAGGTTTTTCCACAATTTTTTATCATTAATTAGTCTATTGTATATGACTATAATGGTTTTTCAATGAAAACCCACAAAAAAAACATTTACACAACATAAAAGATATTATTCAGTTCTGCCCACTGTCAGTATTACTAAAACGTAACTAAAGTAAAATACATTATTGGAGCAGATAATAAATTAAAGGTATATTTAATAACTAAAATTTTAATTATTATCTAACATAATTATTGTTAAAATCTCTGATAATTGAATTAACAGGTATGAAGTGGAGTGATCATGATAAGTGATAATTTTACTACAAATATCTTATCGGAATGGCGCGGCCTGGGATACGACCAATAGAACTTGCGTATTTCGATGTGACAATGACAATCTAAACACGATGTTAAATGACGACATAAACATACCAATATCGTCCCTAATTAAAACTAGTTTTACAATCTAGGCTAAAAGAAAGTAACGGGCTCTTGCGAAGCAAAAACGAAAGTCGTTCCGCTTGTTCTCCCGTGACATAAATCATTTAATTGCAAGGCATAAAGATACTTACCAAACTAAAATTAATGTTGTCACTACATTTATAATTAGACCTAAAATTGTAATGAGATTCGGAGCGAGCCATAGCGGCGTTTTAGACACCAGCCAGCACCACCAAGGTTGAAGCCATGCGTCCAATATACTAGCACTGGTACACGAATATTTATGTTCACTTAATCTTTTTAACTGTGCAGCGTTTAAAATCCTTTCCTTGTAGAACTGCATTTTATTGCACTGTCACGACATTTAACGAAAACTTATGTACTCATGAAACAAATTACTTGAATCACTATATTTGCCAAATTACCAAAACGAAAATTCGCACAACCATCAACCACATCTGATCTGACACTGACATCTGCCACAGACACATTATCTTTGACATTATCAATCAGATCTTTTCCCACGTCAAAGAGTAGGTATGAATACGTATCTCTACTCTATACATGCTCTATACCATAATCAATTATTTTAATGTAGTGTCGCCACTGTCGCTTTGGTGTTGCTTGTGAATTATTAAATTATGGCAGATCGATCGCTAGCGACCTCTTTTAGTGTAATTTTCTAACTTCATATAATGGGGCCTATAAAGGGCATGTAGATTTTTAGAATCAGGCTACACTATTTTACTTAGCCACATCTAAAACGATGTTATTAGTGTATCATGCACGTAATTTCGGTACTATAAAGTTTTTAAAAATCCCTGTTTCCAACAGCAACCAATAGATGGCGTTGTTTTGTGTCGATTAGACTCCGTCGGGTTTTTATTTTTAAGCTTACATCTTTAATTCCGTGTTTTTAATTCGCTGTACTTCAGATTATCAGTCAGTAAAGTAATATAACAATAAAAAAATAGATAACATATGTTTGCATGCAAAGATTATGTGAAACAATAAACGTGAGCATTCATTGCGGAACATATAATGTGTGTTTTTCATACATTGCCTACTAGGAAATATATACATGTAGGATACGTGTGTCTGAACCTTTAAACATTACTTTAAAAGTTATTTGCCTAAACAACTTCGGATTTGTACAATTTGTAATGTGTACAATTCCTAGATATCCATACATCAAACAACATCCTGTAACAAATACACAAGAGGTCATAATTCTGTACTAGGATATCCTGGATTAAGTTGTCAGGGTGTAAAAATAAAAATGAATATTTGTTTGAGCTTAATTCGAATGTATTTAACAGAATTTATTTATTTTATCAGAACCATAATCTTTCACCGTACGTAATACATTAAGCTTATCTGGGCACCATATTGACATAAATACCACCCTTAGGAAGGGCAAAAAGACGCATAGGATCGTAATTGAACTTCTCAGGGGTCTTCTTCGACGGCTCCACGCGGTATTTCGATAAAACCTTCACGATGCAGACTTCAGACTGCCATTTGGCGAACCGCATTCCTGCAATTTATAAGTGTCATTAAGTAAAACAAACGGTTCTATCTACTTCCTATGATAATAAGACATAGAATAATAACAATACAAAATGAAATTAATAAGGGTCGCAGAGGAAGAGAAATTTGAAGAAATTCCTATTGGTCTGTGAAGCGGTTACTTCGCACTTTTCTGGAATTTAAGTGGCCGCTAGTTAGTTTGTCACCTTTTGTGAACAGAAGTGATCAACCACAATTTATAAAAATCAGTTTTCATAGAGTCAATTCAATAAACAGTTATAAAAGGGGAAATCACTCGCAAATGTACATACCTAAACAATTCCTGGGACCAGCACTAAATGGTAAATAAGCGCAGGGGTGCCTATTTTTTATATTTTCCGGATCGAAACGTTCAGGATCAAACTTTTCAGGATTCGGATAATATTTAGGGTCGTTCTGAATGCCCCATGTGGATACAATAATCGTTTGGCCTTTCTTGATAGTGATATCGGTGCCGGGGAACACGTAGTCAGTTTTAGCGTTGCGCTGCGTGAAGTCTGCGACCGGGTATTTTCTTAATGTCTCATCAAATACCTTGCTCAAGTATGTCATCTCTTTCAAGCACTCATAAGTTATGTTGCCGTTATGACGGGAGAGAACTTCGTCTATTTCAGCAACGAGTTTGTCTTGCACATCAGGATTCTTCGCTAGTTCATAAAACAAGTAGGTCATTGTGGTAGCGCTGGTCTCGTATCCAGCCATGTAGAAGATAAATATCTGCGCGGCGATCACCCCGTCGGTCAGTTCGAGAAGTTTAACTTCGTCGGATTCGAACTTTCTCGCTGTCTCTAATGTTTTCTTTTCTCTCAATTCCAAAATTAAGTCGAACATATCCCTTTGACTTGATGGAGTTCCTCCCCTCATTTGAAGTACGTTTTTAGTGAGCTTATCGAAAAATGTACTAACAACCTTTGGGAAGAGGGAACCGTTAAGCTTTTTCAATATTCCCGGGTACATCATATCGAGCTCGGTGCTGTAATTTACGGTGAATATATGTTTGTCCAATTCTTCAAATGTTTTCAACATTTCTTCATCTAAATTGAGACCGAACACACAGGCTGCGATGTTAGTTATTGTGAATCTCTGCACTAGGTTGTGAATAGATTGTTCAGGTTGTGTTCGACTTACTTCATCGATGTATTTAACGAGCCCCTCGCCAGCTCGTGACATCAGAGGTAACATGTTCTTGAGCTTCCCAGAAGTGAAGAGCGGAGTGAATCGATTCCTTAACGACCTCCATCTATCGCCGTCCGCGTGGAAGATGTTAGCTCCGAGACCGTCGATACTGAATTCTACTCCTCTGTCGGCAAAGGATTCGAAGTCTTTGATGAGTACACTCTTTATTATATCCAAGTCGCGTAGCAATATCGATGGCGTTGTCATTCTGTAAATTCCGACAACCTTTTCGTTGGGATATGCATCGTAAATACTTTTGTAGACCATCACTTGAGGCTTTCGTCGAAGGACGGAGTCTTTGATGTTGCCAAATAATGGTACTGGGTTGGGTCCAGCCACATTTCTCTTCTTCCAATAATTGAAGGTCCTGGTAAAGTAGTAATGTAATGCGGCGATCAGCACCGTAACAATAGCTATGAGATACGCCATGTTGTACACGTCACTGCACGAGATCACCGAATGTGTGAGACTCCGCGACCGCAGACATATATACATCAATAATGCTTATCATGTTTGACAAGCACAACAAACTTAATTATGTTAGTGATTATGAATAAACAAAAATATTATGATTGTTAATCCTGATTATTAAATAAAAATCTCATTGTTAGATAACAGTTTTAACTATCTATATGTATTTTTAAATGTTTATCTTTTAAGAAATGATTATTTTTATATTGTTTAATTTACAAACGTTGTGTTGTATTTGATCTACACTTAGGTCTTTATTTATAACACTATTCGTTACTTGTTACGCATAATGTTATAAAAAATAACTTCTTACTAAAAATAACTCCAGAGAGGTACAGCTTAAATTTGCCCTTAAATCGTACACTTTTTTCACACAAGTATCAAACAAATCAAATCATCGTTCATTGTGAGTGCAGCAAACATTCTTAATCCAAGTTACTGGCGTCAGTGTGGACCTTCAAGTGTATGTGGTACAAGCTTAACCGAGCGAATTTTCTACTAAAATATTGCCTTATCTTTTCTATGCTATTCTTAGACAATATATTAAACCACAGACGGAGTCGGGGCTATGCGCTAGTTTATACAATAAAGATAGATATTAAAAATACAGTCATGGTGTCGATTTTATTTTAAAACTGCAAGTTATAATAACATGTATTTATTTAAATTAGTAAACCGCGCATGACGAACAATAAATAAATTAATTCCGAGTCTTGATGACTTGCTTGTTTTTATCATAAGTACCTAATTTATATTTTTTTATCCTAGCTGTTACAATCTCGGCAGCACTTGAAGATAATCATTACGCAATATTTATTATACAAAAAACTGAACCATATCTATACTAATTGTATAAAGATAAAAAAAATATTTGCTTGTTTGTATTTAATAGGCTCTGGTTTTTTTTTTAAAGTTTTCAAGTACTTTTTACCAATATTGTAAATGCGAAAGTTTAGATGGATGTATATGTTTATTAGTGCGCTGAAATATGTCACAGATGTAGAAAGTAATTGGTAAGAGAAGAAAGGATGAGTTTTTTTTTTATAATATAAGGTAGCAAACGAGCAAGTGGCCACCTGAATCCACCAAAATGGAAAGCGACCGCTGTCCATAAACATCCGCAATTGCAGATGCGTTGCCTACTCTTTATTGACGGAGGAGGAGACGCACAGAAAGAGGACATTTCCCCTTCCTTCACGTCTCCTCCACCGACAAATCCATTTTTCCTTTCATCCTTTCCTCTTACGAAAAGGGTGGAAAGGAAAAGGGACTAAAATTAGGTGCGTGGACGATGTCTCGGACGACAGCTAGTGAAATAAAACATGTTTTGTTTCAACAATAATTATATTTTAATTACATAGTTAATAGTCTTTACGATAGACAGATAATTAAAAATAACAAAATATTCGTACAAACTTTTAAGTCTTGATATTGTAGTTTCTTAACATAAAATGATTTACACGATACAACATAATAATATTAGCCTTATTTTTTAAAGATGTTAGGTTTGTACATAGTCCAATTACTGAGTATTTTTACATACAATAAGTACCGATATATGAACATCTAAATGAATAAATCCTACAACAAAGAGAGTAATAATTTATTTCAATTGTGCGTATCATCAATTTGTTTAATATACGTAAAGGTTTCGATATCACTTTTAACAATATTCATTGTAATTATTATAAATTGAACAATATCAAGTTCTGTATTCATAGGTCTATCAGTTTATCGTCTTTAGTTACAGAAAAGAAAAAATATATAAACACATTATATATATCGATGATACATAATATAATACATAAGTACTTTTCAATTCCTTTACATACAATACACAAACGTACATACATGTTACCTAATGATAAAAGTAATTGAAGTCTACAAGAACAACTTAGAAATGGAAAAGATATTAACTTTGGAGTTTGACTTTAAATAACAATTAAATATTTCTCTCTTTTCTATCAAATAAAAATATTCTGTCCAGCTTTTTTGACTTCTAATTGTTTGACTTCACTTTCTTTACCTAATCTTTGACTGCTGTTTGTTGCCTAATATTTGATAGTCCTACTTTTGCTACCTACTCTTTGACTGTCCCTTTCTGGACTCTATTCGCTTCTGTAGCGTAGTGAGCAGAGCGCCCAGCACGTTGTGTCCTGGCAGCCGCTTGCCGAACAGAAGTCGCTTCACCGAGTCGTCGTACGTCAGCAGGGCTACCATGTTCTGCAGCAAGAAGCCTTGGCAGTACTCCAGCAGCTGCGTAGCCCCATATACCTGGGAAACGAATGTAGATATCGTTTTAGTGGCAGTGTTCTGTACCTATTTCATTATGGTGGAGGGGTGGATAGAGTCTGAGAGCTGTACCTTAGCATGTATATAGACGGAAACGAGGTTGTGCAGATCAAGGGCGGCGGCGGCGCGCGCCTCGCAGTGGCGCTGCAGCGGCAGCAACTGG
>NW_013525916.1:131122-174098 GCF_000836215.1 Papilio polytes
GCTGCTGTCACGAGATCGCAGCGTCAGCTGTTTGATGGCGGACCTGATGTCCTCCAGTCCGCCCCCACCCGGCCACGGCGACTGTAACTGCAATATTAGTAGTAATTAGTTTCAAGATCAGATTGGACAGTAAGAATTTAATATTTACAAGTGGGTACTTTTACGCCAGTTGTGAAAAAAAAAATAGGTAATCGTGTTGTGTTTGTACCTTGTTGTGTGGGCGGTGTTTGGGGCGCGCGTGCGGCGGCTGGCGGGCGCGGCGCGGCTCCTCGCGCGCCTCCGCGCCGCCACTGTCCGACATCGAGGCGTGCCCCGACGACCGGTTCTCGTCCGAGCTGCTGTTGCACTCGCGGACTCCATTCTGCAACACATTCACACATTCAGATTCCCGTTGGAATAGACCGAGAACAGTTTCAAATGTTAATCATATCACCATCATCTCAAGATTCCAAACCGTGATCAATCTGTTTTCCTCGTGAAAATATACATTCGCATCTAATCTATGTTATTTTTCAAACCAGCACTGGGGACTTTCAACTAAAGAATGATCTCTTGATGTGAAGGTATGCGTCGTAAAATAATGGGATATAAATGACATAAAATAAGTAATTAAAATACGCAATAATACTTAATGTTATTATACAACCTTCTTATTGTGGGCCTCATAATATTTATGTAACAAATAAGCAACTATATATTCTCATCGCATAATCAAAATAAAAACCACCTTTTTATCCCAAGTCGGTTATGAAACGGTTTCATTCACCTGCGGGCTGCCTCTATTGTGGCGGTTTCGCTTTCGTCGTGTGGAGGGTGGGGGGCGGCGGCTGCGCGGGCGCAGCTTCCCACAGAGAACGCTTTTCCCTATCTCGAGATCGTGGGACGTCGCGCCGTTATGAACAATGCGACGACTTTTTGCGCGGCCACTTTCGCTCTTACGCGACATCGCGGTAATCAGCTCGTCTAATTAACAAGATGCGTCGCGCAACTCGCGTAAAAACATGACGATACCATATCAAGTTTTCTCTAGCAAAGCTTTCGAAGTATTTCTAGAACCACAGGTACAGCTACAGCTGTAGTAATCTTTGAAACCCAATTCTGTATACTTATGTATATTTGAACTTGTAACAATGTCACAATTGTCTCCGATTAGATACGGTACGATCTTGGTGTTATCAAAACCGGAACGGGGAACTATTCGCAAATGCTTAACAGTGGTAGTGCCCGCTTTAACATCTTAGCACGAATGGGCCGGCACGCCCGGTGTAATACCACGACCACACAGAAGACAGGCGTGAAATGGAAGCAATTCCGTGTTTCGTCTGATGAGTGTGGTGCCGGAGGCCTAATTTAAGTCCCTTTCTCTTTACCACCCTTTTCTTATAAGAAGAGGTTGGGAAGAGGAAGTGGATTTGACGGCGGAGGAGATGCATAGGAAAGGGAAATATCCTCTTTATGTGCGTCTCCTCCTCCGTCGTATAAGGGTAAGCAACGCATCTGCAATTGCGGATGTCTATGGGCAGCGGTCGCTTCGCCATTTTGACGGCTTCAGGTGGCCGCTTGCTCGTTTGCCACCTTATGTTATAAAAAAAAAAAAAAATGCTTCCAGAGAGAGAGAGAAAGTATACCAATATATGTCTTAAGATGCATTGGTATTGACAGAAAACAAATTGGTGTTACTTATTGGTAATTTGTTATTCGTTCACCAAATTGTCTCATCATAAATTGCGATCAATTTTCCTCGCATAGGACATTGATTTTTTAGACCAATCCGTGCAATGAGCAATGAGAACGTATGGCCGTTGCCAATCTTATGATAGCCGGTGATCCCGTAACGTTAACGCGCGTCTCGCGTGACTGGACGCTGTATGGAAATTCGACCACCGCGGCGTTGGTGTTTGACCCCGTAGGCGTTGGAATTGCATTTATGTTACGGTACGCACTGTAGTCGATTAGTAGGTTGTGGGTCACGCACACGCACTAAACCGAATTCGTATCCGTATCAGCTAAAAGGAAAATCGCTTATTATTTCTACTGCTGTCCATGAATGTTCATTCAAAATATTTTAACAATTGTTAAACATAAGTACGTTTTTATGTCGTAAACGTTCGCTTGTAACTTAACTGCGTGTTAACGTGCGTGTATCCGATTAAAATATTTTATTATATTATAAAAACAAATGACTGTGAGGCGGGAGACGTGGATAATGTATCTAGCGGCTATTGCCACACGACGCCGTTTTGTAACACAACCTCGGCACATTCACGAGACGGGTATAGAGAAAACTTAGGGAACGTTTGCTTCTAAATTAATGTCATGGAGATGACACACAACAGAAACTTATTCCGTAAAAATGATTTCATAAGGTACCAAAGTTAGATTAGTTGTTCTGACATTAGTCTATGACAGGATAGAAATTTTATCGCAAATATATAAAGTCTTAAAAGGAAAGCTTCATTGCCGCTGAGGTTCAAATAAACAATATACTTCAATTGGATAACATGATTTATAAAGACTGCTTCCTAACATTGCTCGCTGTATATCTGTTCTGTTCCATTCAAATACCGTATTAATGATTTGTGACGGTCCGTTAAACATAAATAAAAGTGAATAAAGTTCAAAGGTTGGAACGCACTTATCAAATTTTAATTCCGGAACGTTAGACGACCAATAAAAGATAATACAACGCAGCAAAGAGCCGCGACAAGTTACCGGCGGACACGGTTACGACGCTGTAAATTTGTGACCGGCCAGTGGCCATAGCTAATGGCCACCGTTACACCGATAGCTTTTAAAACTAACAGTTCTATATTAAATGAAGTCCTCGATCGTATAAATTGTCGGTAAGTGAATAGACTGGTAGCGTCCGGTCTGTTAATAAAACTGCTTACTGCATTTGCAAGGCATTATACCTTTTAAAACTATAGATCGTCGGGTTTGTTGAATTATCTATCTTAGTGAAGAAATCGGTACCACACCGGATTTGCGGCGCAACACTAGATTATTAGCATACACGTTCCGTCTCTATGACAAACATCTGTCAATGTCAATCTGAAATATTAAGGATTAGCGCGCCATTGTTGGCGGGAATCGGTGGACTGAGTATCGAAGTACAATTACGTTGTAACAATTATTACTGCCTAAAGGTAATAAATAAAGAGGATTGTCAATAGTAAAGACAACTCCAGATATAATAGACTTATATAGACATATATCCGCGCTGTACGCGCTGGTTGCGAAACTAAGACCATATGGTGAGCTGACGCAATGTGAGTACATATCAAAGTTTTCGGTATTTAATTGCCTCAAATATAACGACCTCAATTTCCTTTAAAGTAATGTGAAGTAAAATAAATTAGATAACTTATTTGTAAGAGTTGACACGTATCTTATTCCCAAAAGATGAATAGGCCTTCATATAGGCGACCTCCGCTAAAAGCTGGTAGCTACCAGTAGAGTGGTCTTTTAAAGGTAGATTTTAATATATTTTACGTTTTTTAATTTCTCCAGAGGGGCTACCCCTCCTCTCCCTAAACCTGGTGACATCATGGATGAAGCCCATGAGCTATCACTAAGTTATTAAAAGTCATCGTAGAACGTCTATAAAGATTCGCAATAGTTAAATGTAATTATGTAAATACTTCCGTAGGGTCACCATAGAAGTATCTATTTCCCGTAACAATGTTAAGAAGTAAATAATTTAGCGAATTATAAATTTACACAAACTTAAAATGTGTATTATTTCAAAGGAATCGGAGCGAGAATTATTAAGTGATAAGTGCAAAGAGCGGAGAGTTGCAGCAGAGGTTACACAGCACAGCGAATGCAGATTTAACTAAGCGTGCTAATTTGATTGACGTAAGGCGCGTCGTGCGCTGGCGAAACAAATTCCTCTGGTAACAAAGTAACACATAGTGAACGCTGATTGATCTAGTTAGCCGAATGTTTATAATGAGAAAAGGATAGAAGACATGACCCGCGCTTTTTTATTGACCGACTTCCCAAAAGAAGGAGGTACTCAATTCGTCTGTATATTTTTTTTACGCTACATGCTCTAGGCCAGGACACAGACTAAGCGATCTGATGGGTTGATACATCTGTTGTATTGTACCTGTAATTGTGGTGGTGTGTCAAGTGCTCGGTGGTGATGCTCATGGCGCGCGCGGCGGTCGAGCGCGTGGCTGCTCTGCGCGGGCGCACTGCGCACCGGCGCGCTCGCCACCGTCAGCTGCGACACCGCCGCGACCGGCTTCAGCTGCGCCGCCTGCGCAGACTGCGCCGTCTGCGCCTGCGCCGTCTGCATCAACTGCGCCGTTTGCACCTCGACAGCCACGCAATCCTCGTGACTGGCTGTTAACAACACGTTTACTTTATAAAGAGGTGTTTTACGATTTCTTGTGCTTGGATTATCTAAATAAGCTCTCATTAAATGTAAGTATACAAAAACATTTTCAAACATAGCTATTATAACTTTAAATTATAAGAGTTGATTCGGTGAGATACTGGTCGGCAACCAGCGCGGCAGTAGAATGTGGTAATAGCTTGGTAATTAATACAATCAAAGGTATCATAAATCTTATCCATTTAATTATGCTCACCCATTCTATTTATTTGTGCAGTAAATATCGCCGGTTACCTTAACTGCCGCTTTAAATGACAGGAATGACCGTTAGTTACTTTAAACAATTTTGCATTCATAACATTATATTATGAGTTAATGTTTAAATTATAGACTTGAAAGTATATAAAATTCCCTAGTTTTCCTGTTTCTAAGAATCCATTAGGTTCAATATTAATAATTAAGACCTAACTGTGAGCACTGGATGACCGCATACCTCAGCTGCTATTTGAGATCGAGTCCTGCGCTAACACGATACGGTTCTTTGGAATTGGATTGTATCTAGATAGTATTCCGTCGCGGCTCGCTATTTGATCACTCCGAGCGTGGAATTCTAAAAGAGCTCGTTGTGATCCACTAAAAGAATAAGATTCTACGGGACTACATGACATCATCTCACTAAGATGTGACCTTAATATGTTCCTTCGGTAACGGTAATTTTTAGTACAGAAACTGTTCCAAACTTCTAAAAAAATATCATACAATGTTTCTTTTCTTCAGATATTGTTACTATCTCTCGATCAATATTTCGTTGATGTTTATGTTATTCTAGTATGCTTATTCCAAACAAAACGGGACATTGACCTTTACCAAAATATCTGAAATGACGAGAGCATCTTTTACTTTAACTTGCATCGTTTGCTGCGAGCTCGGAGACGTACAAGGTGCAGCGCGCTCTGCCGGACAGACGCGTAAACAAACAAGTCTGATATTCATAAACAACGCCTATACTAACGATATGATGGCTTCATGTCAACAAGTCCAAGTAGTACGTTATCTATACTATTCATTTTTACCTATTTTTAAAGCGAGTTTAACGGACTGAGATATATTGGTCATCTTCAGCCTGCCTATTTCACTGAGGGTTGGTGCAAGACTTAGGACTCAGACTTTGAGCGTTTCTATAATTATTTATTTATGAAAATCAGTTACAGCATTCTTCATTTTCATGAAGTCAGGAATGAATGGATAGAATAACGTTACAATTTTAATTGTGATGGTTGTCATTGATAACAAATATGTGTCGAGTACAATCGCGGGGCGAGCTTGTATGTCAGGGGACCACTAATGCAGATCTTTGTTCTGGAATTTCGAAAGCAGTTATTTATGTGAACGCTTTGAACCGGTCGCGTGTCCGGAATGTTCTTCTAACGTTCAATTTGAACGGTCACATTGTTTTGTGCAATCAACGATTTGTACTTGCGACCTCAAGTATAAGTTACTATGACTTTTAAGTCGATATTTTGGTATCTCTGGTAAGGGGCTTATTCAAGGACCTGACTCATGTCGCGTTTAGAATTTCAATGGAAGCTAGATTTTAAGTAAAGTAAATAGCAATTTATAGTACTTAGTACTCACGCTTATTAGATAGATCGGAGGGTGGCGGGGGAGTCGTAGCTCGATGTGCGGGCGGAGGTGGGGAGAGGCGGCGGGCGTGCGCGGGCGCCGCACTGCCGGAGACGCGCACGCGCAGCGCCCGCGCTCCCCCCGCGCCGCTGACTGCTCCAGGGTTGCTGACAGGACCCGCACCGGTCACACCAGCCACGCTCGCAGTACCGGCTGCTGCGGCGCTGGTCACACCGACAGGGACGGCGCTGGACACTCCTGCTACTCCACTCCACGATGCTTCTTCAGATGGTCGACAACCACTTGATGGTCTGTGTACAAAATTGAAATTCGATTTAAAAATGAATGCAACCTTTGTGTTTTTGGCATATTTTGATAGCAAATAGTTAAATACGTGAGAACAGAAAATAATCTGTGTAATCCACAATACATCTGGATTAATAAAACTTGATACAAGACTTCAAGCGTGTCGTTCACTTACAAAACATAAAATTATGACTCCGACAATGACTTCTAGTAACAACCAAACCAAATAAATCACTCCGGTCTACCAACTGCACTGCAAAATAAAGAAAAGATAATTTACGCTTACTGTAAATACCGTCGCCCAATAATTTGTGTGATCTCTACACTCTCGACATCCACAGCCATAAACACTGTTACGCCAGCTGTCATTGCTCTGTGAGGCAGTACCTCACAATACACTCGGCCCATTGATAATACACTGATTAAATATGCTCTTAGTTATTATAACAACTTAAAAGATACCTGAAGTATGCTAGTTATAGTTATAGTTTCTTCCTTCCTTTTATACGATCTAGAGAAACCCATGCTCAAAAATTCTGCTATGACTAGAACCGTGGTTTAAAATTAATCAAAACGGGTCTTTAATTTTGCGAATAAATCATCTTAAAGCATACATTTGCAATTAATTAATTTCCGTTAGAGGTCTTCGTTGTCGTGACTCAACAGTGCCGTGCAGGATGCAAGGTAAGGCGACAAGCATAGCTTGGCGATGTACACCGCATAGCGTGGGGTTATCTATCGGAGCTTCGGCACAAATGTCGTGAACACACATCACCCGCTTCTTACCTATTCACAATAACATCGAACAAACATACTCGTAAGTTACAAACTTGCATTCGGATAATTGGATGTATTTTACTGGAAGAACTACGAATCTGACATCCTTAAAATTGGTAGTTATTGGACTTCAGTTATTGAAGCATCCTTTGGTTTTTGAATACCGTCCTTAATGGAGCGTTAGTCTGTGAATTTGTGTAACGGCTCTCTTAGAATTCCACTGACCGAGGCTGGCAGATAAAGGTGTGACTAAAGTGTTGGCGTGTCGATGCCGCATCAAATCAAGCAATGCTTACACTCGGGCCACACAACTGTGCATCAACGACCGTTGTGCCACACTTTAGTTTCTTCGATTGTCTGTATCTTGGTCTCTGGAACAATCGGTTTCATAACCTTCATTCCAGCCAGTCCTACTCGACTGATGTGTTTGAAGGACAATTATCTTTAAAGTTAATTTACAACACGACTATATAATTCTACATTAAATCACATAAACATTATTATTTATACTATCCATGTAAGTGATCATTTCTGTGTAAATGTGGTTAGCAGGTGTACTTGCATTGTAGGCCACAACTGATCACTTTAACTTAGAGAGCTTGTGTGTAATTGCTTGTTTTCTACCGCATAACTATTGGTTAGATACGGAACTACTTTATTGCGGTCCACGTTTTCCACAGCTTATACTCCTGACGCAAGAAAAAGTGTACCCCTGACGTCATTCACAAAGTACTGATAATTGATTTGTATAAAGTAACTCCAAGAAGAAAGTTTGGCAGTGATTTTCAAAGGAATATACAGTGCCTGTGTGTTTTCTGCTTGAGAAACATGGTAACTTATTTCGTTAAGTGCTTATGATTCTTATGAGGCAATAGTAAAAGTACTATAATAGAGTACATTCGAATTCTAGAACACTGGACCAAACATAAGATAATTTCATGTAATAATAGTGTGATCAATTTCAAGAAACAATATAATGGGACAGACGGTGAAAGTGGTTACAAACTATCGTAATAATAAAGATAAACCTAAAGGAATTGTGATAGGGAAGGATTTGAAGCAAGGAAATATGAACTCAGGCTCAAACGCAGGCACTAACTCAGGCGTGGGTCGACAGAGGAATTAATGACCGTTCGATAAACGAGGCGACAATGTTTTACGAACAAAGATGACGGAGATATTAATTTGTCGCCGTGAATTATTAGTTGATATTTAAATTGTACTTGTTTATGAATAGTATTTTCTCAATAGAAATTTCAATTTTCTTTCTAATTAAGATTTGACGTTTTTATTAAGAATTTGATTGTGTTTCCATAAAAGACCTAGGCTTTAGTGGTGACTAGCTTTTAGAAAATTAAGTTCGTATAATTTAATAAAGATTCCCTGTTCGTTTGTAAATTCAGTCATTATTTATAGCATATTTTTACAGCATTTATGTCGATATACATAAAACTAAATGTAAAGGTTGGGTGCGACTTAAATAAAACTAACGATGCCCATCAGTAGTGTATTTACAAAGAGATAGCTATTAAATAGTTTGAAAGTGTCAATAAAAGTTTGTAGGAAGATGTTATGGGCTCTGAGAATTTGAGGAAATGCGTCATTAAACGTGAAAATGTCCGGATCCGATGTCAATGGACGGCTGGAAGACGGTCGTGTCGTGTGTCGCGCGGCGCGGCGCGGTGTGGCGATGCGTGGGCTCGTGTGATGAGAAAATAATGTTAGTAGTTAACCATAAAATGAATCAAGTAAAAACAATACATTACTTCGATGTTAAGGTGGGGTTAGATACTTTAAATAATGTATTGGGTACTTATTTAATATTTAATAAGAGGTACAAACATTTATTTTTAAAATCTGGAAGAGACAGTACACTGTTACCTATTTTGTATTAAGTTTATCCAGATTTTATTAAGGCTAAATTTCCATAATTTTGGTGTTACAAAATGTGTTTATCCAAAGAGATATAGATTGTCAGATTTAGACTAGATCAAGTCTGTATTAATTGCAATTATTACTACTCATAGTTACATTAAGCAGTAGTTAAATGAAGGCCACACGCGTCACAGGCTCATAGGTGAGGGATACAGTTTTAATTGGCCACGACGCATGACCGCAGTCAGTCAAAACAAATTCACTAAACGTTTGCATGCTATCAATTTTAAACTATAATACACTTGACATAAGTTTGTTTTTAGAAACACACCGATAGAATCGTCCTTGCGCGTCCTTCACGGTTGTTAAACTTTTGCTATGGTTACGTATACCTATTATTAGAGATTTACGGAAGGGTGAACATTACTAATGTTTCTTATTTTATTGAATCAATTATGAGTTTTATGTCATAAAACATTAACTAGGGATAAGAAAGAAAAATATACAAAGTTCAACATTTTTAATGAAAATTAACCTATAAAATTTTCACTTCTGTATCTACTCGCTTCTAACGAAACTCCCACGATTAGATATTCAATAACAATAAAAAGACCAACAAACCCGAATTATAACATTTTAAGTAAAAATCTAGTCGATTACAAACGAGCAATAGCAAAAATCAAATAACAACGTGTCTAATGCATTCAGTTTTGCCTCGCAATAAGAAAGTGAAGAAAATGTCCGTAGATAAAGTATCTTTGGCCACTGTTACGACACCGTTTCCGACAGATTGTAAATCATCTGTTTTAATTGCAAACGTTATGGAAACAATGTTAAAAAGAGAGCCACGCAGTTCTCACATATCGTAGAAAATAAATTGTTCATTCCTTATCTTTACATACTTCTTATGAAGTTCAAATTATACTGCAGTGCTCTCTTAATTTTACACTAGTAATGGAGCTATGGTAGGGCGAGGGTGTCCAGGGTGATAACGCAAAGGGATACCACAGGCGCATAGAAGGGCGCCACGGTTGCCTAATTTCGTATGTTGTATTGCAGTTAGGGGGCGTGTTAGAAATTTCTCAGGGTGCCGGTAATGCTGAAACCGCCTCTAAATCTATTAATGACCACGACATTTCGAAAAAGGTAATTAGATTCAAGTAGCGTATTTGGACAGCCAGCCAAACATGACGAAACTTCTGGACCTAAGCCAATACAATTTACAATTGTGGAAAATGAAAGTATCAAGTGAAAGCTTTGTTTATGTTGTTAGAAGATGTTCATTTACAATGTAAACTCCCACGCTAACAATCTGATGCTACAGATTAAAATATTAGATGTGTAATGAAGCAGGAGATATAATTTTGACGCATCAACTAAAATGTAATACGACTTAACATCAGACTTACAATGCTTATTATGTAGTTATTATCGAGTGATTTATTTTAATACTGAGCGTTAAAGATTGATTCAGCTCTAGATAATTGTAAAATGTAAGAAAGTCTGTTTTAAATTCTGTAGGCGATGTGCATGTCACGTGACCTTGACTGTTTTCAAACATTTCTCCGAACTGATTTAGAATGCGCATTTATTATGTAAAGCTAGGATTAGTGAGAGTATGTGGAGTTATATTTTATGCAGTTGGCGATCGCAGTAGAAAATAAGTCTTGATTTTATTTTAATGTACTTGTGTACAAAATTGCGGTGATATCGGCAAAGAAGACATAGCAATTGCAGAACTACTTCCTGTTGTCGGAAGTATGTGTTGCTGTTCACTAGTCTATTATCCATTATCCATCATTCTAAACGTTCTATGCTTTCCCACTTTTCTTCCTACTTTATAACAACTACTAAGAATGAGATAATGTAGATACGGCTTCAAAGGAACATTAAAATGGCTACAACTTATGAACCACACAAATTTGTTAAATGCAATCTTTTAATTGCATTTTTAACTGAAATCTTACTCATCTGCTGGTTATAATGTTTACCAATTCTGTGATTCTTGTCTAAAGAGACATTCCAACAAGTTATTTGAACAGGTACAAGCGATTATCAGTTCTAGGCAATTAGACTGATTGCTACATCTCGCGTCCCGTCGCTCTCTACTTCGTGTGGCGCCTGCCCACACAAATTAACTTTTTGCCTCGTTTTTGCGCCTATACTTGACATTACAAACAATTCTTTCTTTACAACCGTTATATTTAACAGAACTTAAAGTATATAAACAATTACTATAAGTTCAAACGTTGGTGGCCGTACAATGTATCTTTAAAAAATTAAATTGATATTAATTTTTTTTTGATTACAAAAGTTTGACACATATTAACTTAAGACGGAAAATTAGCCGTTATTACATTATTTTGAAAAGAATGCAATAAAAAAAAACTTATATAACAGTGTTATCTGTGATCAGAGCTCGCGGTGAGAGATTTCCTCAGCACAATAAACCATTATAAATGTAAGACATACCGTAACGGTTTGGAGGCGCATTAATTATATCTTCAAATTACACAAACGCAAACGAGGTTAGAATAAATAGACCAGATTTAATAGAGCCGACTTACCGTTTTCTCCAATCCTGTATAAAGCTCCAATCGCACTGGTCCTCGTCGTCCAGCACAGTGGCCTCTTGCCGTTCTCCGCCGCCATGTACCAACTCCACCAGTTGCCGAGCTCGCTCAAAGTTACCTTCGAACTCTACCACCAGGAACCCGTCGGGGCTCACAGATTCGAACACGTCCTTTTTGTATGTCGCATCGTTGATAGCGGTCACTTCTGGAACTCCTAATGCACCTTCGGGTTTAATCTCTGCGTAAATTGCCTCAGGCACCTCAATCTCTGATATCATCTGCGTTCCGCCTTTGTCTTCTTCTCTACTCATGTCCACATTATTGGCATCTTCAATTATACGGTTCACATAAATAGCTTCATCTTTTGGAGGAGTCGGCTCTCTTGGCCTCGTCTCTTGTTCTTCCTTTTTCTGCTCACTGTGTTTCCGGATGATAGAGTCTCCGAAGTAAATGACGACTTTATTGTTGTTTTGTGTAATCTTATTAGCCAGTCCACCGCCAGCGTGGACAGGTTTCGCCTTTTTATTTTTGTCCTGTGACAATCTTTCGGCCAACTCCTCGTAGCATGGCGGTCTCTTGTTGTAAATCTTTTTATCGGCTACGGAACCTTTGACATCGTCTTTCTTCTTCTCAACACTCTGGTACACCGGCGGCCGACAGCAGTCGTCGAGTTGCGACGCCCAGGGTTTCGGTTCATTGTAAATGAGCTCTTTGTGAGATGGCACTTGCGGCAAGGGGATATACTTCTCGTGTGTGGACTTCGAGGGCAAACCTTCGCTTTTTCTAAAGTTGAGTACACTTCTCCGCACTTTAGATTCCGAGGGGTCGTTGCCTTTTTTCGGTCGCGCATTTCCCAGTAACTTAAACAATGGTTTATGTTCCGTATGCGGCTTAATCCTGTCCGTGCTGGGAGCTTTCCGGAGTGGATAGAGACCAGGCTCATCGTCAGTTTTCGGATACAGTTGCTCGCAGCTCGTTGACTTGTGCGTTGCGATCCTGGCCTTGGGGTGGGCCTGTGGCTCCCTGCTCTGCCAGTGCCTGACGGAGAGCCTCGCGGCGCCGCGAATAAACTTGATGGGCTCCCATGCTTCTGCCTTCTTAAGTATAAAGTTATCGGCCATGTTGTGTTTGTTAGGCGGCTTCCTGGAGTCAGCCGCGCGGCAGGACTGCAGCTCACGGCACAGGAAGCAGGAGCAGCGCGCAGAGCACAGCATGTCTGTGCCGCGGTGTCGGGCGCACTGTCGCGCCGCCGCCGCCGCAACATCCATTGTTGTCCCCCGCTACTCACGCGAGCTGAGAGCTGCGAGCTTCACGGATTAGCGTTACCGCTGCGGCGCGGCGCGCGGTTGTAGGCCGCCAGTAATGGCTATGTTGCATGAAAGTCTTTCTATTGCTTTGCATACTGCTGACGCATATTGTAAACGCGGCATGTGCGTATGTGCGTAGGTAGAATGTTAAATTAAATTAACGTTAAACTGACCATAAATCAAAATTATAACTTTGCAAAGAATTTACAGTTTAAATTAGGAATTTATCACATACGTCGTTAACATTTTCAGTTTATAATAGCTGACAATGCCCTTAAACAGCAAACCTGTTCTAATTTAATAGAATTGCAGTCTATAAAAGTTAAAATTTATGGCTACACAAGACTCAACTAAACCTAATCCGACGTTGTTCGAATTTTTAACTATCAGTAGTTTCCAAACATTTACATTGAATGACTAAAACACTAACTGTGTAAAATTTATATTCTATTTATTTATAATTTTATCTCAGAAGACTGACAAATTTTCGAAATACCGCCATTACAGATTGCCTTGTTTGCTGTAAAACACTTTATCAAGGGATAACAATTTCATATTACCTAAGTCACTTTACTCATAAAATGATTACACATTTGTGTTAATTACCGTTGACGAAAAACATGAATGCATTAAGAAAATCATTACTGATTTTAAAACCCCCCGCTATCAAGATAAAGATGAATAAAGCTTAGCGTTTAACGTCTAAATATAATCGAAGATGTGTCTGCTTCGTGTACGCACACTGGAGTGTGTACAAGTGGCTCTCAATTGCTGCTCGGGATTCGATTATGAAATGTTTATGCAGTTCACCTCTTTCCGTGACGGGAGACAGATGTTTCGGCCTTTAAAAACATTCCAATTTTTTTTAAATTAGCAGTCATTTTATTTCATAAGCGAGATAATACATTCGATAATGTCAAATTCACAGTATCTGATTTGTTGATCATTGTTGAATTTCATTTAGATTACTGCTTTGTTTTCTTCAACACTTGATGGAAATCAAAACAAGTCAAAGGCGTGTCTCGATCACTTTTCATTTGCGATGAGAAGACGAGGCGAAGCATCAAGAACAATGGAGTCTGCGGGACTTTCTCTGTGCCCTGGGATGGGAACCTTGTTAATTATTGTTACGGTGCACAATATCTCGCCTTATACGCTTTATGCAATGAAAGTAACTGTTACTGAACGTAATTACTGTCTTTTTGTTACACATTTAGTGCTCATGATTCGCGTAACAGCGCTCTGATCGAATAAACTCTCATCGCCAGTGAGAATGTTGTCAGCATTGTCTATTATGAATGTAAAGATGGTTTGTTATTGCATTTATAATTTAATTTGATGTTACACTAGCTTTTGTCCGCGACTCCGTTCGCGTGGGATTAAAAAAAAAGCAGCCTATATGTTCTTCCAGACTGTCCTCTACATCAATTCCAAATTTCATCGAG
This sequence comes from Papilio polytes, assembly GCF_000836215.1. Classification (NCBI taxonomy): domain Eukaryota; kingdom Metazoa; phylum Arthropoda; class Insecta; order Lepidoptera; family Papilionidae; genus Papilio; species Papilio polytes. The sequence continues at coordinate 145,371 of NW_013525916.1, forward strand.
ATCAGCAGTTTAGGCTACAAACTCTCACAAACATCCATCAAAAACAAAAGAGCTAAATGAGCTCAAAAACAAGTATATTTAATATGTTATTCATATCAAATAATTAAAAAAAAAACACTAATAACAGAAGTTCCAAATACTTCAAAACGAATCTAACATCTGTGCATTTGCAAGAAACTTTTCATCTTTACGATAAAAATCGTCAGCCTTCACTTCGATCGGGTTCGATAAAAATATTTCAATCTATTAAAAACTATTCATAAATCAAGTATATTGTTGGCACAAAAATGTGCATTAACATTGGCATGCAATAAAAAATATGTGCGGAATAAACTTGGATAGATTGTGAGTAAGATGTCTCGGGTATGTAATACCAAGAGGTACTTTGCAATGCTTTTTATTCAACGTGCAAACTTTTTTCACATCCCGCGAATATCGTATAGTGATGGGATGAGGTGAACACTGCTCTTTTTAATTTACGATATGCTAAAAAATATTTTCTATAGCTAATAAATTAAACTTTACCAAACTATTCGTCTTTCTTACTGATTGTGAATATCTTATCATAAATATCTAGTATCACCGGACGGAAATGAAAAGAACAAAATTTTAACAACGCTTCATAATTCGCTTAATTAAAAAACAAACGGACTTTGTAGAAATCAACTGTTGTTACTTTATAAATTAGATAACTCCTTGGAAATCACGAAAAATATCAAAAATGTATTCGACCACTAGTATACATACATATAATACTAGTATTATGTTTGTTAAAGTTTGGCCTAAATGACTGATCGAATCTTGATGAATTTTGGCATAGATGTAGAACATAGTCTGGAAGAACACATAGGCTACTTGGTTATGTTTTTTTTATTACACGGGGATATTATATTGGTGACCTTGGTGTCGCCGGGGGGGCCGGGGGTGAGTAAAGAGGGTCAGCTGCCTCGGGTGTTTACGCCCATATTAGTGACCAAAATTGGTCCTGAGTACTACAAATTGATTAACTAAGAGTTAACGTCGGTCTAGACCGTCATCGGGCCCCAAGATTAAAATGGTACAGCACTAGTAAGTGTATACTGCGTTTTGAATAACGAAAGTTGCAGTCATTGAGAGGCAGATGAAAATGTATGCGTGTGAACGCCGCGCCGGGCGGCAAAAGCTATGTAATTTCATTAGCCGCAAGCAGCAATTACAAAAGCTGTAATTGAAAGACTTTACTTTGTCATTTTATGATATTCTGCATGACAAGCCTCTATATTAAATATCCCTTTATCAATTATTTTTAATCTTCTTAATAAAAATTATAAAATCATGGTGAAAGACATATTTTCCAAATAACAATCTATTTGAAACATATAAAAAAAATACGGTTATGAAAACAAAAGTAGACGGATTCGTTAATCAGAAGGTTATCAAGTTTGAAAATAATACTACCCGCTATAGACGCTCAGTTCTAGCTGACTTCAACTAATGATAAGTTTAAGTGAACAGTTAAAACTATGGTGGCTTTCATCTTTGACTCCGTCCGCGTGGATTTAAAAAGTAAGTCTATGTGTTCTTCCCGACTGTGCTCTACATCTATGTCCAATTTCATTCCATCAAATGTTTCGCATAATAAAACTAAAACATTAGCAAATATGCTTTAGATAAAAACGGTTTTCAATCAACTTCAGATCGGAAATGATAAGCCAAGCGCAAGTGATTAGTGATAAATTATGATGATGACGAGTGTTTTCGCTATCGATTGTTGATATTTCAATGTCGTATTAAAATTACGACATGTCGATTATCATACTGATATGCGGAATATCTGGGTATAATGTGTTCTTTGGACGTATAAGACGTTTCGCCCGCGACTCCGTTCAAGTTGAATAAAAAAAGTAAATAGCCTATGTTCTTCCAGAATATTCTCGACATCTATACGAAATTATCGATGTCCGTTCAACAGTTTAACACTCACAAATTTCCATTTATCTAAGCTTTCACATTTATAATAGTAGTTACTTAGACATCTGTATGTTTGTTTCAGGTGCGTTTAGTATGGTCACTTGACATCAAACAATCTAGTAATTTCTTATTTTTGTGATGAGAAAAAAATTAACACGATACAAAAATGCGAAGCATTATTACAAAACATGGTCGCGGGTAGATTTCGGGAGTGGCGAAGGCGACTCGTAAGCCTTGACGTTGAGAGGCCGCGTTATTTGCGGGGAACCAAATAAATTGACACAGAGGCAGCGAAACAAATTATACAGTCATTTGCGAGAGGCATCCGGCTACCGGACGGCAGTCGGGCCGGGGGCGTGAGCCCAAAAAAACTACCTCCGACCAAACAGGATTTATCTCGGGACTGCAGTGTCTACACTTCGATATTCTCGAATTTGTGCAAAATCAATGCAGTAATGTATAACGAGAGTTATTCTAACACATTTTTATTAAAGTAATAAATGTAGTTACAGTTTAATTTGAAAACAAGTCAAAAATTCAATAATACTATATGGCAGCAGGATTTTTCTCTCAAAGGTTATAAGTAATATCAAAATTTAAATGTACAAGTAGTTTTTGAGATTTGTCCCGTATCCTGTAAAATCATGGTCGCACTGCACAATCCGGAATGTCCGCAGCGCAACGTTTCGACAGTCGGCAGTCGACAGGTGCATCGCATGCGGTTTTGTCGGACGCCGTTTAAATTCGTACATTAGTCTTTTGCTTGATTTAGCACAGCCCAAAACAATAATACCCCAAAAACAAGTAAATAAATTCATCGGAACCCAACTCAACGGGATAAGGTAGCAAAGGAATTGATATGATTATATGTCACTTTGTTTAATTAAAAAAAAATCAATCTTTTGTCGGTTACATTTTGAATATGGCAATATATTTATACATCATAAAAAAAACTGAAAAAAATGAGACTGTTCCTTATACCTGTTATCATTGCGTACCAACTAATGACTTGTAGCTATATAAGTAATGCAGCTGCATCCAAAGGAGAAGGTAATAATGCCATCGTATCGCTATATGCTATCGACTGCGGGCCGCGGCAACAGACAAATGTCCCCTAATTGCGCGAGACGCGGCCGCTCCATGCCCGCGCGCTCGCCCCCATCCTCTACAATGTAAGCCGGTCGTTTACTCATGTTAATCCAATGTTTTAATTAAGGCTTTCGACCATTTCGTTTAAATTGGTCAATATTTCATTTGTTTCTTGCATTTCATTTTTAAAGTTAGTGACTTCATTTGATTGTTTTTTAAGATAGATTGTTTTTCAAAATATGGTTGGTTGGATGGTGCGAAGGAAAGATGCAAGGAAGTAGTGTAAGATGACAATTATCACTATAGTAGCCGAACGACACCTATGAAGTTGTGCATAGCTTATCTCTACCTTGTTATCAGTTCAAAATTTTCATAAAACACTCCTTCATATAAACAAAACATTTATTTATGAACTTTAGCACAAGTAGTGACACCTAGCGGTGTGTAGAGGCGGGCGAGAGGTCGAGGTGCTTGGCGGGCCAACGGCCGAGCTCCTCGCCGACCTGCATTACCATCTGCTGCCAATAAATAAGCATAATGTGCCCATTGAGGCTGCATTAGTGTCAGCCCGATGACACTGCTACTAATGCCTGTATACCTAACAAATATCTAGAAAATAAATCCTAGTCGAAAAGTAGTGTGACCAGGATTTTGTTTTATTTTATTGTAACTGGAAATATATTGAAGTGAACTCTGAAATATGATTTTTACGTGGAAATATCGTGTTTAATTACGTGGAAGCAAAGACAAGGACAAAATTAGACCTAACGACATTTTATGTACTGCAACAAGGAACCGTACCATTAAGCATGTTGTGTTGCCGACAGACAGATAACTCGGACACTTGTAACGCAATCTCGCATTATCTGCGGTGAGTTACGGACGGTCTAACATGACTCCAGAAAACAGGTTAATGCGCATAAGAAAGGAGGAAAACCAGCTTAATACTTCGAATCTATTAGATTTTAGAAGCTTACAAATAATGTGGTTACCCTACAAACGCACAAAATAAAGGAGTTTGACAAATTCAAATTAGTAGAAATAAAAATCGTATATTTTACAGTAACGATTTGCAAAGTTTCCCGCGGGGATATTGACATCTTTAGTGATGGCGATGGTCACAAAATGGTCAATTTAGCAGCGTGTTACTATTATAAAACTATTTACGACCCATTTTCTTTTAATTAATTACATGTCGAACATCCTTGTTGGAGCTGATAGATTAGATAGGATATAAGAATTATATGATAATTGTCGCGTTATATGTAGTTATCTTGAAGGTAGAAAACTTTTTTAATCTACAGAGAAAAGGTACCTTCTAGGTTTAGGGCGCAGTATCTCATGAGGCGCGGGCTGGCGGCGTGGCGGGGGCCAGCCGGCGCAGGCGCAGGGCGGCCGCTCAGCTCCGCCTGCCCCGCTCACCGCCCCGCCGCCCGCGCCGCTCGTCGCTCCGCCGCCCGCTCCGCTCGGTGCGCTGCTCACTGGCGCCACCTCGTTGGGCGTGCGCGCATCCTCACTGCAATTATAACATCCGTGTAACTCGATACTGCAAATCGTGTATCCCATTAAACAGAGTAACATAGGCTATGTTTTATAATTTTTTTTTTAGCTTTACGCGGACGGAGTCGCGGACGAAAGCTTAACAGAATAATGTAAATAAAAATTACATATGCCTTTAAATGTGCAGTAATTTTTACCAAAACATGGGAAAACGCGGCCGTAAGCGAAATAAATACGCTGAAAACGCGTTATACTCGAATTGCGTTACGTATTACTGCATAAAAACTCAGAGTCCACGCGCCACGGAATCATTTGCAGTGGGACTGTAGGAGCGGCTTTACACCGCTCTTCCAGCTTGCAAAAACAAGTAGCGCGCATCGTCTCAATCAATAACAGGTTGGCAGGATTGATAAAAAGTATCTCATGAATTGCCTATACTGCTCATTATATCGGGTTTAATGAAAAAAGCCTATCATAACGAGCACGCGGGCGCCCTCTGCGCCGGACGTCAGCAACAGAGGCTGGCTGTCCGACACTTTTACTTGCAACGGAGACTTACAGCGATCAATGCAGCCATTATTACGAAGCATCTACACAGAGCAGCTACACAGAAACACACATGTGGCATTGATTAAAAAAATATACAACAGTTCAGTGCGGCCTCTTATAATATTAATCAGTGCCCTCTACTGTTAGGAATAAATCCATAACTATGTTCTTTGAAAGCATATAGATCTTATCTTATCTTGCAAATGTCATAAATGCGAAAGCGTACATAGGTTGATGGATGTTTGTTAGTGTTTGAAGCCCAAACTGCTTAACGTAACTCAATTAAATATGACATATAGACAATATTCTGGAACAACACGTAGGCTACTCTGTTTTAATTCCACGCGGCCTTTCCGCGGCCAAAAGCTATTATTACCAGAATGAATTGGTAGCTTACTAAATCCTTTCGAAAATTTTGTATTTAATATTTATTACCAGTTATTTTTTACTCTTTTACTTTTGTGTTATAAAATGGAATTATCTTGATTACCTCACATACCATTTTCATTTCGTTAATATACATGGGAGGCGATCAGCGCTCCCTGACCGTGCGGATTGGGGTTCGACTCCGGCTCATTGTTCCCGCGCACGGCTCATCGAACGTTAGTTAGCCGACCGTGATTTCCTCACACACCCTATCTCAAAACTGTATTACGCTAAATTATTTAGAATTGTAGGAATCTACTACGAGAATTAACATTAATACTTAGTGGAAATTGCCTGAGTATACGTCTTCTCTTTTCTGTTCTATCCATACCCTTCTGGTTATTCTATACTAGTATCATAAAGAGGAAAGATTTTTATTTTGGATGTATTGAAATAACTCGAAAACAAATTATCAATGTACACAAGCTACATTTTTAAGCTTCACGCGGACGAAGTCGCGAGAAACAGCTAGTATAAAATATAGTGATATTGTAGCTATCTACTGGCGAAAGAATTTTTAAAATCGGTTCAGTAGTTACGAAACATATTCAATGGAATCAAATCTTTTCTCTTTATTAAATTTGTATAAGTAATCCTTAATACCTACTGTTAATAATTATAAAGGTAAATATAAAAAGTCGTAGTAATCATGATAAGGTCTTTCACTTGTTATATCAATAACGAAGTCAAAGCTCAACGTAATAATGACAATGTATGTTTTTGCGTGTAAAGTAAACACAAAGTCGTATCATTGTGACATTTTATCGCACAACTTGCCTACAAATTGCCCTTTACTGCGGACGTGTTTATAGCAATGATGTTACAGAAATTATAATAACATCTAGAGATAATCTTTTCACCCAACGATCCAAGATAATGATAATTTTTATGAAAGGTAATTATTGTATTACATACAATTGTGCAATCGAGTTAAAATTATTTTACGATGAGCAGTAACAGTTAATAATATCACATAAAAAGCTCCACCAATTTAGAATTAGTAGAAATTATAAAGGCTGATTAACAATATTTTATTGCTTAAGCGATTTTTTTCCCTATCAATATTAAGCATTTTCAGACTTTATCCGATAAGAAAATTCGTTTAAAAAGCTGTTTGGCGTTTACAAGAAGTTACATAAATTGTACAAGTCGCAGCAACTCGCTTCAGCGCGACACATACCTGATAACGAAACAATGCTAAATTGAGGGCAGGTGTTCCTCCTGGTCTCGTGCAAACAAAAAACATTGCTATAAAACACCTTATCCGCCTCCGCTTCCGCTTTTGCACCCGCGCCCGATACCACTATGCACTTTACCTTGTTACAAATCCCATTAAAAATTACCTAAACCCTTATTTTACAATGCTATTTCAGTTATTCTAACGATTTTCAAAAGTACTACAAAAGTGTAATAAGCCATTATACGTTATGTGTTATGTTTCAAGTTCACTTAATTTCATCAAAATTGAATCAAAACGCTCCCGCGTCCGCTTCCGCGCCCGCTCGCAGCAGGTTCCCTCGTGGGCCCGCATGTCGCTCGCTTTTACCGCCCTTTACCTGACACAATGGAATCCAAAAACGCGCAAAAAACCACCCGCGCTTCGATTTATTCGAGCCACCTCGCGCCGCGCATCTCTATGCTGCCTGCCCTTTAAAGCCGCGCTAAAGCTCCCCTTAAGGCGCCGCACAGGAACGCTAATTTCAACTTGTACTATCACATCGATTGCGCTTTCTATACTAGGAGTGCTTTATAAGAGACTGGAAGTTTACATCTTACTTTTTTTTAATTTTGCCACTTTAAGTATTGCGATAATTCCATCGACATATTTATCTTCATTATTTTATACACATTAAGGGATAATTTAGTGTTATTTACATATAAGTATAATAAAATAAACAATCTCCGTATCTGTTCATCTGCAATTCTTTAAGAGTCTATCGGGCACGAGGGCGCGAGTGCGTTGACCCTAATGTCATTATAATATACCTTTAGCTTGCGTCCTGTTGTTTCAAACACGAATATTTAGTATCATCCTCGATTGGTTTTATATAAATTTGATGTTGCTTGATCTTGTAAAACCTACAACCACTAGCAGATATTAAAATGTGCTAGACAACAAACTTTCAGCTCAGATGTCTACTCTCGGGACAAATGTAAAAAAACAAAACCGACTTCCAAACAAAATACACTAAAAACAAAATATTCTCAAAAAAAAAAACAGTACACTAAAAAGTAACGAAATAATTCCTTGAACATTTATTGAATAGTAAACCTACCTAATTGTAGCTGTTATGTTTATATTGTACAATTATTATCTCCGTCTTTTGGGAAGTCGGTCAAAAATGCAAACAGATGATGATGAAAAGGTCTTGTTATGGATCCAAAGCCCTTCAAACGTTCTAGAAATCTCGCTTCTACACATTTATCACTTTGCACATTTCAGCGAGAAATATAGAGGAATAATAATGATGTAATTCCGGCATGATTAGGGTCTTTGCCTTTATTATCTTGCATTAAAAAAATGCAATACTTTATGCCAACAGACGCCTTTGAATGGAATGCTTAAATCCTTGTATCATACATTTGCCAAGATTAATAACATGTAAGTCAGATATTCCACAGAATTTAAGTAACGGTTAAGTGAAGTTGGCAATGCAAGATATCGCGTTACAGACGGACGTCCTGCTTAACATATCTTTATGCAAATTAAATAACAAAAGAAATTCGGCGATTGCAATTTGTTGCGGAGAATATCTTTCGAATGGAATTCAAATTGTGTTCACCGAATTCACAAATGTAATTTAACCAGGAAAAACGTGTTGTATGTTTATTTACATTTTGTAACTTTACAACTTCGCGAAGATTAATCTTAATTTACGAAAAAATCAAGTTTAAACACAATTTAATTTCGTTACCTTTTACATTGTAATTGATCAACATTTTATAATTTAAAATGTTAAAAAGTTGCTTATTAAAAATTTAACATTAAACTCTCTTACATTTTATAAAAATGAACTTTACGATATCATGATTTAAATCAAGTAAGATAGATTATTTGGTCGATTGTGTAATAACTCGCTACCAAAACCGATATTGAATGCGGTATGCGGTGCGGTATTGTTGTTATGTTAAACGTAATTCATAACCTCTCATTCGGACAACAAATCAGATTGGATCGGACATCGGAATTTGTCCGATTATACCAATAACAAATGTCCCTCGTAAATCAACAGCTATCAAACGAAATCTTTCATTTCCACTTAATATAAAACGATCGCGGCAGTTCATTCTACGCAGATAATACATGAATAAGAAAAATACTCTTACGACAATATATCAGCGTACCAAGAAACAGATTAAAATATTTTAACAACTTTCGCCTCTTTCCCGCTCTTTTAACATGACAGGATAAAAGACAGCTGTCATTTTTTTTTAATTTACGCAGAGCAAGTAAATACTTCTCAAGGCCTTTAGAGATTATGAACATGGATATTATTAAAAAAAATAAACTTTTGGTCAACTAAAGTGGTTGTTATTTTGCGAAACTTTTGAGGTTATAATGCGAGGTGTGATTAAGGACAATCAAATTAGAGTAATTAAAATTAACAGCTGTATTTATTGCAACTTGCTGTATATTTTACGTTAAATTGTAATTAATCAATTGGCTTATTTTATACCTTAAGTATTGAAAATACTATAGCTATGAAAATAGCTTTGGTACTAAATTAACTGACGACAATTAAACCTGACAATGTTGCTAGAAATAAAAATATAAACTGAATGTCGATAGCAAATGACAATAAAATATTACCAGCCAGTATCAAAGAGTATCGTTATTCCGAGACGATAAACTGGTTTACATCTGAATGTAAAAATAATTGCAAATGTGCATAGCTAGAATTTCTTTTGGAAGAAGACAAATATTTCAATAACTAAGAAAAAAATAATCAACCGTTATGGCACATGTACAAATCCTTCATCAGTTCTTAGAATTAATTTGCCTGATGATTCCAGTAGTGGGTGTCGAAGCCGAATATTTATCTAGTTTGCAAGCATCCACCGGTCTGACCGGCCGCAGATAATCACGGCCTAACAAATAACGCCTTGCCAACTGTTATAACGCGTTATTTCGAAAAGAACCGTTATTTCAGCTAGACTAACCTTTACAGATGCAAATCTCCTCTGACAGATGCTAATTTATGTTTCTAGAAAGAAAAAATCTAGTCTATCGAGTTGTCGACTTAGTGCTAGGAATAACTCTGTCGCAGTATATTACGAAAATACATTTTGTTTTCTTAAAATTTATTAACTAAATGTTAAAGTTCTAATTTAAAAATATTGAGGTTAAATAACTATTAATTAAGTTGTTTAAAACGTTAGTCACCGTGTGTATGGTGACATACATTCAAACAACATTTTATATAAAAAATATCTAGAATTAGAACATGCCTTCAATTAAAGTCCAAATACGAAGAAACCGGCATAAAAACAAGCCGTCTGTGAAATGAAACGTAGAAGATTAGTAGTCGAGTCACGTTTACCCTACGAGTCCTTATAGGAGTCGAACTGGTTCGCGAAGCGCAAATAGGTCCTGAAATAGAAGTAAACATGTCGCTCTGACCCAATTATCGAGTACACGATAAATGAAATGAAATGCATTGCATGAATGCGAGCACTTCACTCACGTTAATGATGCAAATTGAATCCAAACGTTCCGTTACGCGGGAAGTGTTAGCTGCAACCGATACAGTCGAAAATCGGAAAAAAATTGAAATTGGAATAATTTAAGCCGCAGATTCTATTATAAGGAGATACTAAGTTAATTCTTTGCATAATTTTTCGTGTAACTTTATGCTGGTTCGTTGTAAAGAGCCGGCCAAGTGGACAATAACGATGTCTGTCGCCCAGCTTACCACGACATCTCGACAGTCAAAGAACAAGTTCGCCGGACGCCGGGTGACATCACATGTATGCAAATCAAAACGAGTTTTATAATCTGTGCATTTGTTAATTAATCGCTAAGATGTTCTTAGAATTAAAACAATCACACCATAAACGTTGTTATATTTTTTACTTCTGGTTACCACATTAAAATGCAACCAATTAAAATTAAAATCTAGTCATCATATCTTTGCAAATTTAATGATATTGCCACGAAATATATCGATGCAATTGTTTGTAGTAAATATTCTCGCCGCTAATCCGTACAAACGTTTGGTGAAACTTGAAAGCTTCCTACATTCAAGGCAAAATATAATACCGTAGCGAGTACTAGAGGCCCGTGCCCTTACACTGCTATTACCTCGTTACCTCAACAAAGTCTTACCTGTATTATTTTAACATCCGTATATCTATGTTAACGTAGGTCTATGTTAACATTTAGTTAACTTTTGGTAGCGTAAGCAAAACGCCTACGTTTCTATCCATATTTTACTTCTACCTTGTTTATTCACTATTATTTAACTGGGGCACTAGAATAAACGCAAGTACGATTATGTAAGTATCGAAACGGACAATAGTAAATTTATTTCTGGAATAATAATTTTTTTTATTTACAATTGCTAAAATATTCCGTCAGGAGTATTGATTGCGCAGTTAATTCAATACATTCTATAGCTAGTTATTGCAACAACTGTACAAATATATTGTAAGTATTACAAAATAAAGCATCCGGTAACAGAGCATTATATCTAGTATGTCGTTCTGTACACTAGCAGCACACTACGACTTTACATCAAGTCGTAACGTCGACGCTTACGAAGCGATTGAATATCCCGTAGAGAGCCTGTTTACGATCGTTTTGTCACACGCAACGGTCACTGATTCCCCCAGTACTTCTTTTTAAACAAGTTTACAGTTTCCATCCACACGAAAGATGCTATCCACTTAAGCTTTTCCAGGTTAATAAGACAATAAAAAACCATTGGTTTCAATGATGTGTGATGCAACAGTTTATATAAGAGATATAATAAATAGAAAGATCTTGAGTTTATCTCGCTCTTTTGTTCATATTTGACTTAGTTATTTTTCTAAAAGTTAGCTACATGACAAAGACAAGCAGGTGAGCTCGCGAGGAATGCGTGTCTCACCAATCGCTCACTGCTTCCTCTAATGAGATGTCATTTTTCTTCGTTGTATGCTGGTACAAATATAATTCTTGTAACAATACGACACAAAAGGATAAAAACGTATGTATACGGGTTTTAATAAGGTATTCGCATTCCGACCTTTGTGGAACTGATGGTTGACAGTCGACACCTGCGAGGTGACGTACATGAGGCGGCTATTTTCTGCAATGAATTGATACTTGGTCCAGTTGATTGACAATGCTATGGCACATTCTAAGAGATCATACTTTTTAGCATACTGAGATTCACGATTTTTAATATAATTTGTATGTATTTACTACACCCAATTATAAATTTAACAATTTGTACTCTAAACAAGTAATAAAAATCTAAGTTACCCTTTTTAATAGATTAATTAAAATTGCACATGCCATAGTTAAATTGCGACCGTTAATAACATGTAACCGCATTCAGAAGTCAGACAGTTGTGCAAACTGGACTCGAACCTTGCGAAATAACAATGCAATGCGTAACTGAATAGTACTAACTGGCGACAGCCGTCGCTAAATAACTAATAGGGACTTTTAACTTGTTTTTAATTAAACATATATCAAGTCTAAATTTTTAGACCAATCTTGTATCTCAGAAGTAGCCTAAATTCTTCTTATTATAAAACTTAACTGAGCTTTTAAAAAGCATGATCTTTGGTCGGCTTTGCAATAGCTAGCCTTATAGAGCACATATATATGTAGCATTCTAAAAACATAGACTATAGAACTTTAAAGCAACCGCGTAAACAGGCTACTAGTTACCTATATCAATTTGTTGAAACCTAGCTAGGCTAGAATATTCTTGACGAAATGGTTTAAAATAAACTAAAACTTATGGTTAACAGTTTGGTAACTTTCAGACTCTAAGACTACATAAAGCGTATAAAGATTCTATTCGTAAATCAGTACGACTTAAGTTAATTTACTTCTTGATCCTTGCAGAGCTATCCCGCCCTTTTTTAGTTAGGTAGCAATGTTGCAATGAAGTGAAATGCAAATTCTCGAATGTTTAGTTTAAAACAACCTTCAGAAGTTGAGTAAATGATAAAACTAAAACCTCTGAAGAGCTTTTAGAAAGTCGTTAGATAAGATATTTGTAAGCTCGTGAACTGCGGTATTTTTGTCAATTGCTTTAAATTTACTCAAATTTACCAACAAAATAACACAGGGAATACCATTATTAGTAACTTTTATCATCGAAAGTTTGACACACGTTAGAAAATGTAATCCAACTTAAAAATACCATTTAAAAAGCAAGTAAAGGATTAAATGATCACTAGGAACTGATAGTAGAAGCTCGTCACTGCGTACCTAGCCATCCATCCCACATATATGTCAAGCACTGCACTGAAATCACTGAAACTGAGTTTGTACGGCACAGGGTACACTAGGGCACAGGACACGGCGGCGCAGCGCAGGGTGGGGTGCGAGTGCGCGCGGGCGTCGCAGCGGCGGCGTGGACACTGCCGGCGCCCGCGCCCGCCTCTCCTATAAATTCTTTACAAGACTCGTGCCGTGGCCGGGCCCTGTACAGTCGCGCACGAATGTCCTTTAATAGCCCTTTAGCCTGACTTGCGTTATTAAGCTTCGAAAAGCTCTTTGCAGCTTGTTAAAGCACTATGCAAGAGTGGTAGATTTTATTTTTGTCATTCACTCAATATATTCTAGTGAACAAGATTCAACGGTATCTTGTTTATTATTAAAGTCCTTAGATATTATTGAGGTTTTTAAAGTTTCCTAAACGTCATCCACTGAGAGTTTTGCTACTTACGAAATAAAGTTCAATTAATTACAGTTATATTCACTTTAAAGTGTTAAAGATTAGGTAAATAAGATAATCCACGTGGGGCTAGCGGTGCGACTTGCGGTCGCGACTGCCCCTCGCGGCTCGCAGGCGCGCGCGCAGCCTCCGGTCGTCGCTCGAGCAACCAGTCCGACCGCTTACACTCCCCCTGCACGCCTCTGTCCCAAACTTTGCCCGCCCATACCACAAATACCACCTTACTTCCTTCATATAAAGTCTAAAACCAATCGCTCGTCTTACACATTTATTAACCGTCATTTTGTACAAGACATGCCATCCAGGGTTCTCTACACATTTCGCCGGTCGTCGCCCAATGTGAGCTCTACGGATACGCAACAGAGATGGTTTTGGTTGAAGATGAGATCCCGAGGAATGCACCTGCAGGCTACCGGACACCGCAATGATTGCGACTCAACTACCACAATAATATTTACAGAGTTTCGTTTAATGCGATCACTAGAACACGTGCGGCCACTGTCTACGAGTTCGAACAACACTTACTATTAGAAAACCAATAGAACATTACTCGTGCTATATTTACAAAGTCATTCCCAATATTAAGAGCACACAAAATGTAATTTAATGCAACGATATATTTCTGTGTACAGTTCTAGAATTTAAGTATCTCTACTATATCTAGATATAGTGTCTAGATTGTCAAGTGCAACCATTCAGATGTTACTTTGGTAAACAAGCTCGGGATAAAAGTGAATTCAGACGAGTCAAGTTGTCTACCGCTGCACACCTCATTACAGGAATACTGTCAGATGTTTGTTTGATTTAAATTCCTTCTTAATATTTGTGCAAATTAGATTTTACATTAATTCATAGATACTTAAGTAAAGCTTAGTTACAGGAGTTCAGAATAACTTAATTCATGTGACATAATACAGCGTAAACTCTATATTACAATCAAGGGAACGAGCATTTCCAACGCTATATAGAATTATTACAAAGTTTGACAGTTAAATGGGTTATTATGCCCTTTTACGACGTTAAACAGAGTGTGCGCGACTTTTATGTATAAAGAAAAAAAAAACACCAAAAACAAGCGAGTTGGACGATATAAGATATTCGACGTTCTAGTCACATTAATTGGAAAATACTATAAAAAGAAAATCCTGTAGATTGCTGAAACTGTAAACATTACTTCTTATCAGTAAAATACGAGCGTGTAGTATTTTACGATACAGAAAGTGTACACACGCTGATATTTAAGTAAATAAGGTAAGTGCAACTTATAAGTAGTACTTACCTTATTTAAATAATTTAATTACTAAGTCTTTTGCTGATTGCTAACGTAAACCTTTCATTTGCCTAGCTGTTCTAGAAACAAGTGGATTTTGTAATTTTAGTAAAGTTTAAAAATTAAAACCAACGTGTATTCATTGTTCTGCTCCAGTGTATTCGTAACATAGATAATACTATTATGGACGTTTCAGAGAGTCTATTTATTTTCTAAAAAAAAAACTGTTGCTTTGTAAAGTAGAAACGAAATCTCAGTTTATTTGGTGTCTAGCATTCAAGCGATATTTAATGCTAGTTCAATTAACAAGCATTAAGTAATTCTTAAAGACCCATTAATATAAAAATATTATATACGAGCTGTTGCCCGCGACTTCGTCCGCGTGGTATTAGAAAACATACAAACTATATAAATTACAAAAAGCTACGTATCCCTCGGGAACCGGACATTTCTCGGGGATGAAGCTTATCCCATGTGTACTCCAGACATTGTTTTATATCTGTGCCAAATTTCAATAAGATATGTTGAACCGTTGCAGAATGATCGAGTAAACATTAAAAAACTAAATTAATGCATCCCACGGGAACCGTAACCATTCCCGAGATAAAAAGTAGCCTATGTGTTCTTCCAAACTATGCTCTAAACCTGTGCCAAATTTCATGGAGATCCGTTCAGCCGTTTAAGCTACAAACGCTAACAAACATCCATCTATACATCTAAGCTTTCGCATTTATAATATTAGTAAGATGTATGTAACAATATGAAAGATATATACTCGTAGTCGTCAGTAGCCCTCTGCAGTTGCAGTGCAGTTATGCGTGAGTCCACTGAGCATCCTTTAATCCTACAGCCATCAATGTAAATAATTATTAAAGTTACTTTGTGTGGATGGACGGACGTTTCAGCATATCCCATAAACTGGTTATCATACGACTGGACACCTTATACAAGCCGCATAAGGTTCAAATTATGCTCCCCGTTTTGCAGAGTATCATCTCATCTGCAGTTATTAAATGAGTGGCATTTGAAGAATTTCCTTGTTTGAAAACGAGTTATGGATGTAACCCAATTTAAGCGGAATTCCTGCGCACAAATTCCTGAGCTCGCAACATTGACTTATTATTTTTTATGTGCCATTCATTCCCGCATTATTTTCCCTGTCGTCGTGGTTTTAATTTTTTTTAGCAATGTTTTTATGATGCGTTTGTGCATGCAAGTCCAATTTTATTTGCCATTGAATGTAATTATTTTGAAAACCATATTTATGTGAGAGTGCAGTTCTTTACCGTAGTAATTCACAGTGCGACACAACTTTAAAGCTGTCTTTATTTGTCGCTTGTTTTCTAAAATGAAAGGACGTTAGGAAAATAAACGTAGACAAAATAATACAGGATATTGTATTTAAAACAATTTTTTTTCTTGCCGCCGTACAATAAATTACACATAGCTTGAGTGAACGTCACTGATACAAAATATATTATAATCAATCAATTGTAATAACTTATTATGTACCCTATAGTTTATACATCCGTCTGCGTCTATCTATATTACCAAAACAATTGTTTTATCTACTGATAACGCGTCGCCGCCATCTTGCCGCCAACTAGCAACACTGACGTTTTGACAGATGTCATTTCCGCGTTCTGTCACAATGACAGCTAAACATTATAACAAAAAAATTGGATTTTCTTTTTCCGTAATTTCCAAATGATTAAAAAACGAAACATTAATATAACTGATTGTAAAGTTTTGCCCGGAGAAATTATGTGATCAAATATTTTGGAAGTAATTAGGGAATTGTCAACATTTTTCAAGTCAAACCTAATGAGACAAAGATTTGTGCGTTTTTAGAAACGTTAGTTCATGTTTGCAATAAAAAACTACAATTTTGTTTGATTAACAAATTAATTAAATTCATTTTGGAATAATGTGACAAAACTTTTGAAATTCCTAGTATTAAAAATACATTTCTTAGTACATTTCATAGTAAATAATTCCACCATTTTTGGCATTATTGTTTGATTGTTTTTAACGATTTTGATTATTTCATGATATTTTACACAAATGATTTTTAAGAGATAAATGCAAGCTCCTTTCAATACATAAAGGCAAATCATTAGAAGGCAATTTATAATATAAAATACATAACAATTGTCAAATAATATTCTTTCATTTAACACAAATTACTTACTAAAAATAAAAATATACATGCAGAGGTTTTTGCATTGATATAAAACAAATAAAATGAAATTTTAAACATTAAGTTATGAGAAATAAATCTCCATAATTAGTGTTATTTAAACTTAAAAGCAACATAAGTTAATAAGTAACACAGGGCAGACGGCAGCGACGCTAAGTACTAACTTAATGGCGTTAAACATATGACTAATAGATAATTTATTACTCTCCTGTCCGCACTTGTCTGTCCATCCCGGACAACTTAACTTCAAGCTTTTTCAGCCCTGAAACATTTTGAAGATTTCTTTTTATTTTATACCACATAGAGATGACTCAAAATCAGAACAATTAGAAAGGATTTCAATTTACTATACCACTTCAGATAAACAAAATATATACCTGATAGGTTATTTCCTTGCTTGTAACGCATCAGATAGCCAGTCCATCGCCTGGTCGAGGCCCTCACCCCGCACCGCTGATGTCTTGAAGATCTGGAAGGTTCTGTCGCGCAGCGCGTCCAGCCCCAGCGCCTGGTGCACCTCCGCCACCGTCAGGCAGCCCGCCATGTCCTGCTTGTTGGCCAACACCACCAGGATGGCATTCCCTAACTCTTCCTCCTACAAAACCAATATTAACCCTTAATCAAACAAACACCCTGGGCCAGTGCGGTTGATTATGACCTAGTCACCTGTTACTTAGAGTAGGCTCTGAGCAACTCGGTGGGGATGTGTAATGAGCTGGAGATGATGATGATGATGATGAAACAATCGTTTTATTTAGATAATAATTATAAACCAGTTATATATTTGATTTTTATAATAAGGGAACCCCCCTTTTCTTGTAGTTGGTATTGATTAGTGTGGTAATTTGTTTAGTTTCAAATTCATAAAGTTTAAAAATGTATAATGTCTTATCTGTGTAGATAAATAATAAATTATTGTTATTGATATTAAATTAACTTTAATCTATTTTCCATGTTAATTATAATTGAATGACAAATATACTAGGCAAACATTTATTACTCATTTTAGATATCTTAACTGTATTTACCCAAAAATCATTACTAGTATTAGATTGTAAAGATAATTTTCCTAATTGTAGTCACTTACAAATATATTAATGCCTATAATATTAAAAACATGGTAAAATGGTCATAGAGTACAATATATGTTAAACATTTCTGTTTCTAGTTTCTTTTATCAAAAGACCATTAACATCTGTATTAATGAGTTATTACTAAAAATAAAGAAGAAAAACTTACTCTTAACATATGCACCAATTCATCTTTTGATATTCCTATTCGATCTCTGTCTGCAGAGTCGACTACATAAATTATTGCATCTGTGTTGCCATAGTAACATCGCCAATATGGCCTGCAAATATAATAAAAGTACACATTAATCAAAGCTATATATGTTATACACACTGTACAGGACAGTTAACTTGTAGGAGTGAAGGTTCAAAGAATATAAAACAACCTAAAGATTTAAAATTATAATTCAAATTACAGAAACCATAAACATACACATTATTATTTTCTAATATTACTTTTGAACAAATTAAAACTTTGTAATTTATGGTTTATACATTTTCAGTTACTTCATTGATTACATACAACCTGATGACATTGTTTTAAAAAAATTGTTTAAGATAAGTCCTAACTTTAAGTAATTAAACTCACCTAATACTAGTTTGTCCACCAAGATCCCAAACCTGGAACTTGAGGTTTTTGTACGTTACTTGTTCTACGTTGAACCCGATAGTCGGTATAGTGGTCACCACCTCGCCAACTTGTAATTTGTAAAGTATTGTGGTTTTTCCGGCGCCGTCCAATCCGAGGATCAAAATTCTCATTTCACGCGCCCCTAACAGACCCCGAAAGTAACTAAACAGTCCACCTGTAAATCGAAAACAATAACCGTACATTTTTTTCTGTTTAAGTTATCGAAATACGGGAAACAAAAGATATACTTACCCATTTTATATGTTAAAGCTTAGCCTAGCAAATCATGAGTTATTCTATACGGAATGATATCGAATTTTCACCAAGACATCCAGCCTAAGTTACTTTATTGTTTTTAGGCACAATTCTATTTGTTTCTTACTAACTACAACCGTAAATGTTGTTAATTGCGAATCGAAAAATGTCTTCAATTTCAACTCTACCTTTTGACGTGTAAGCAAGCTTATGCGATGTTGCCTCATTGTAAATTAATTTTTGCAACGCAATTTTAATAACGAAAATGCACATTGAGCAGGTTCTAGAGCAGGAAATTAATTTTGATTAAATTGATGATTTCATCTTAATTAAATTTATATTACAATTTAAAAAATATTAAAAATCACGAGAACCTTTTACACTGCCATCTATGTTCTTACAAAGAAAATAGTAGAAGTTAATGTTGCCTTTAGCTTTGATACATTAATTTCACTTCCGCTAGGGCGGCGTTATTAGATGATTTGTTTCGAAAGTGAACATTTTTAAAAAACAATACTAAGATGGTTCGCGTTATGTTGTGCTTTACTATATTCGTCTGAAATAGATCCACTAGTTTACTACTTACTACATTTTTCATCTATTTATCGTACAAGTTGGCATTTTTACTGTGTTATCATGTAATATAGTTAATTTTTATTTAATATTCAATGCTCTCTTACAGGTTATAGTAAACATTATTCATTATGTTGTTATCTTAATTCATACAACGGTCGTGTAATAGTGACGCAGCGTGACGTAGCGCGCACGCGCCGCTGTGACGTCACAGCCGCACCTGCGGCGGCCGCGCGCGCGCTGACAACTGTCTTAGTGGCGACATGTGGGATTCACGTGACTTCTAAAGTGTCAGACAACTAAATCATGCACTTTTATTTCCTGCGTACTCGTAATATAATTCAAATTAAATACATTATATAGGAAATAAAGTCAGTTATCGCCGATGGGTCGTCAGGCCTTAAAAAAATGAGCTCAAAATCAGACAAAAACTCAAAAACTAAACCACGTTTTCACATGAGATTTAATTTTTTTAGCTTGTTTGTGTGTGTGTGTATGAGTAGGTTATCAATGTTCAATATGTAATCATGATGTCACATTACCCAACAAATGATTTGTGGATGTTTTCTGGAGAATTTTCCTCAATAATTCCACCTGGTCAGGAAGTGTCGATTGGTGGAGCCATTGATAAATTCTGTGAAACATAATATCACATAACCGTGCGAAATCGTACGTCACGCCTAAGTAAATATTACTAACCGGAACAATCTGGCAAAAATGAAATTAAAATAGCTCAAATCAAGCTGTCTATTTCAGCTGCTACATTAAATCCGTCCATAACATGTTACTACTTATTAGTAAAATTTTGACGTAAGTAGAAGCAAATTATTGATATTCTGTGCCTGATATAATGCATCTAAAATTGATTTCGTTTAACCTATCCACTACACAATTTAGATGACACTGTACTATTTGCTGCAATCCATTGAGTAAGGCATCTTTGCTCTCTCCTTGCAATATTTACGGATGTTTGTGGGCAGTTAGTATCAGAACAGTTCGAAAACACCGAATAGTTTGCTATTAAAACTATTGTGAGATTTTAATGTATTTAAATAATAAGCTTGCGTCAGTATCTCCAGACTTTCAATGTAGGTGTGCAAATATTCGTAGGAGAGAATGAAAATAAGATGGATTTCTAGAAAGATCAGAGTTAATTGTTTATATTGTAGTATAATATTGCAAATTACATAAAGATGAAACGCATGTTGCAAGAAGGTTAGTCATGAGTGTGGAAGGGTACACCGGTAAAGGTAAACCTAGAAAGAGATGGATTGCGTGAAAGGTGACATTATCAAAAAGGGAGAGATGACTGAGATGACGTAGAGAGTTACGTGGAGGACAAAAATCTGTTACGCCGACACTACGGGAGAAGTATAAGGAGAAAGATGACGATGAATATTGCAAATTATACTTTTATTTGTTATTAGAAAAATGTGTACTGCGTACTTTCTAAATCATACTATAAACAACTTATTTTTTTCTTTAGATTGTGCCACATAAACAGAATTAAAAAATAATTATGTTCCAAAACAGATGTTGGATTCCAGCGCGGTGAGTCGGGCTATGTTTTTCTCGTACTGTGTTGTTATAAAATTAAAAAAAGAGTTCACTATTAATACACACAGTTTGGAAATAATCTACTCTATTTACGGCACTTTAGCGGCTTTGATCTACATACGACTGTAAGTGCATTTACAAACGGGGTCCATCAGTTTTGAGGGAAAAAAATTAAAGTAAATATTTTCTTCAACAATTCACAATCGATCGATTATAACTTTAGTGTAACATGGTAATCGAACATAGAGTTTCTTTTCTAGACTAAAAAAATAAAATAATCGCCTATCTCGGTCTAATTAAGCATCTGCTGCGAACACACGACATTCAACAAGAATAGGCAATATGCATGTAATTTTTTAATCGATTCTACTAGCTATAACATGTCTAGAAAAAAACATACCATATGAAAGAAAAAAGACATTAAGCTAAAAAATAATTATTAAAATCAAAATGATTTTCGTGCCACTTCTAGTCCTTGACAGTACGTAGCATGGTAACCCTACTCCCTAGTACAAAAAAACAATGAATCACATTAACTCTACATTTTTCGGTTTATCTCATAAGATCGTATGAAATATATTCACCTCAGGAATCCGTAGCGGATACACGCAGATGATTGAATCAACCTCACAATTATAAATCAGGTCGGCTAACACAGTCGTTTGTAACATAAACAAATGGGCTCGTACTAGTTGAAGTAATGGAAACTGCTGGCAAAAAATAGAAAATAGGCCAATGCGCATATCTGTTGACTATTGAAAGAAAATTAACCAAAGGTAGATTATGTTTCCGTAAACGAAGTAATATATTTTTTGGATTGAAACAAACACGTGATAATTTTGCTAACTTCATAAACAATTAACTTTGACCTTTCATTTTACTTTGTTTATTTAGTTCTTCACTAATTATTTGTTAGTAAGAATATCTTTTGATTTGGTACAAATGAATTATTGCATTGTAGCCAGCAATTTTATAAATAACCTAAAAATTTTTGTAAATCTCTTTGGGTCTTTTTACAGTTCAGAGCCACGTGTTTCAATTCATGTCTTGTGATATTCTCAAACTGTCTGTAAAATTAAATACAAGCAAAATGTTTGGTAGAACATCCTCATTGATAAAATCTGGCATGAAATATGTTGATTTACCGCGTATTTATAATGACAGACGCAAAGTCCGTGGTTTAAAAGATCTCCTGTTTGTACAGAATTGAGTAAACATGTTGGTATGCGCTCAAAATATTTACAAATTAAATTATTTATGTTTATTATTTAATTTATGATGTTGAATTCGTTACAGATTTGTACAGTCTAATTTATATTATTTGTTTGCGTTTTTTTATGGAATGCGGTAGATGTCACTAAATATATCATCTTTTATTAGACGCCATAAACATTTGTATGTTACGTTACGCCTATGGACGTTATTTTTGTCTTGATTATTTACCTCTACAAAACAATTTAATGGGAATAAAATCTAGAATCTCGAATATCTAATCAATTAAAGCTAACGGAAGCTTCAAAAATAATTATTTACATTAGAATTAAACAATTGTTACTTTAATACGTGTTACAAAAAATTATAACCTCAAATTATATAAGGCAGGCAAATCACAGTGACATTGCATTCCATGGATAAAGGAATTAGGTCACGGGGCCAGATTTTGTAATTGATTGAACTTTTGTACGGGTTTTTGGAATCCACAGCGGCGATATCGATTACAGTGAACAGAATGACGTATCCAGCATTTCCTGTGAAGTCCTTGATTTTAATAGTGCTTTTGAAAACTTAATTGGATTAGTTTGTTCAAGGCTGTAGGGCCGGAAGGCGGCGCGGTAATGTCTATAGTTAATGTAGTATTGTGAACCTTATTTACTTCGATATTATTGTTGTTAAGTTATATACTCTTAAGCACTTGATCCTACTCTATAAAGATGTTTCCTTATGTAGCCTTTCAATTTCTTCACGTCATAACGTCACGTGCTCTAGAGTACAATAATGCATTAAATTCTAACAAACTGTAACTGCTTGACGCAATTGACTATTGTCCTGCAACCCAGTGACCTCAGGAGGTCAGCTCTGGCTCGCAACCGTGCCACTGACCTCCGACAAGGACACCGCAATGCCCCGTCCTCGGCCGATTAGTTCCCTTCTAACCCTTCCTTATCGTTTGAGGTCGCCTTACAACTTCCTAATAACTATAAAATAAACGACCGTCAGATGTTTTCGTGTTTACTGGTAGTCCAGATAAATGTTAACATGCATTTATGACAGTATTATAAAATTAATAAATTATTTTGCTGTATTTCCAAATTAATGAACACTAGTTATGTATATTACATTGATTTACTGCGTTAAGTACATGAAAAAGGTATTTAAACACTACACAGTTATTCAATTTGTTTTCAGGAGAGGTTATGTTGGCGATTATCTCGGTAGTTAATTGATCGCAAAGTGAATGACATTGACCTATAGTTTCCGAGAAGAGATACGTGAGACTAGCGGTGGTGTAAGATTGACATTCTGGTATGAATATTGAACATTTTCCTTATTGGGCTTTTTATTAGAAGAAAGATTAAAAAGTATTCACGTATATTAACGAATATGATATAGGAACTAGGATAATTACAATCTCAGTTTTTGCAGAACCGTGAACATCTAGATAAGAGTGTACGTGCACACTGCCGTAGTCGTGGCGTGTGTGTGCGTCAGAACGCGGGTGAATCATTTAGTTTTTCCTTGTCTTATCTAGAATCTGTGGAGCGGTGGCGAGGCCAAAACCCCTTGAGACGGATTAAAACGACTTGATGGTGTTATAATTGACCTTATTACGGCATGGGTTCTTTTGATTTACTTAGAAAGCAATTCTTTATTACAACGGTGTTTTACCTGCGTTTACGGATCTAGTTGCTGGCTGTTTAAAGGGTTACCATACAGTTCCTATTCTAACGAAATTAACCTCAGATAAAATTTCTAATAAAGAAATGGTAAACAAGATATAAATGATTAAATCCATCACATAACATTTAAATTGTATCTTTGATGATGTCCAGGATCCAGAAACCTATTTAGATTTTTAGTGTAGATAATTATATCGATTTTAATTCTTAAGACAAGGATTATAATTCCAATAATGACTTAGAAATTTTTATCGATAAGATTTAGTTCGTTGCTATTGTAATCTGTCTGGTACTATGGCAACAGTTATAAGATAAAAGTATACAAAACGGATAATGTTGCTATGCTAAAAATTTGTTAAAACAACCATCCAAAAGGTCAGAAGTCAAACAAGATAGCTTGCATAAAATACCCGAAATTACTTTTGATGGAGATTTTTTTGTCACAGATTTTTCTTGGCAAAGCAATAAAGGATTTTCCCAAATCCTGAATCTGTTTTTTTTATAATAAAGTAGCGCTTCACCAAGATTTCACCTGATGTTCAATTTTGCACTAGAATGCACACCTGTCATCCACGAGGGCCGTATTGTACTGATTATTATGATGAAATGTCATTTATTACCTCATCTGCTATGCATCCCTAATAGAGGGCTCGGAGCCTACCCTCAGGACTAATCGAATTTAAAATGAATTTATCATTGAGGTAGGCGTAATAAATGATGTAAGTGTATAATTAGACAGTAACATTTGCAAGTAGAAATGATAACGTCCAGTATTAGTTATAAATAGTATAATTGTGCGCAGGCGCAGGTCAACGCGATAGCCCATTCTATTAAAGAGATTACGATTTATAAAAACTTCCATTGATGATTTCTAGAAAGAGATGGATGGATTGCGTGAAAGATGACATGATCAAGAAGGGAGTGACGACTGAGATGACGGATGATAGAGTTATTTGGAGCACGAAAACCCGGTGCGCCGACTCTACGGGAGTGGGATAAGGCAGGGGAGATGATGATGATTCTTTGCATCATACTCAAATAATCCGAAATAATGTTACTTTAAACGTTAGCTGAGACTTTCAGTCTTTCAATTTTAAATTGTTTTTCCGAGTTTTTAACTCCTAGTAGCCATATTCAAGATTATATCATAAGACGATATTTTCCCTTCATATATCCTTCCCCTGTCAAATTCACTTCCGATTCCATATTTCTCTTACATTAATGGAACTGCTAATGCTGCTTGCGGCTTGTATTCTACCGTTGTTAAGTTTTTAATTGATGTTTTTGGTAACAAATTCAATTATTTCGATTATTGTCGCAACAGGAATCAAGATAAGCATGGGATAGACAAAATTACGCAATTATACTACCAAAGTTCAACAATGAAGCCTTAACCAAACTTATTAAATTTTAACGTTGAATCATCTGTTCGAAGGTCGAAGATCGGTCATTACTATAAGGTAAATCTAGAGTCAAAGTTCAACAGAAGCCTCTTAACTTTTTCTATTGTGCCAAATGAACAAATCATTGGCGAAATACAATATTTCCTCTCCAGTAAAATCGTCCGTAATAACACTAAAATCGTCGTTCATTTAAAAATGTCTCCTAAAGAGGATTGAAAAGTACCCCCAGTCCCAATTAAGCTACAACCTTGGTTATCTTTTGGACACGGTATAACCACGTTCAGATCAGACCACACGCACGCCCCCACGCGGCGCTTAGCGCACTCTCGTCTTTGATAAGGTGAAGGCATCTTGGTCATAGACAAGATAAAACGTGTTGGCGCGTGTCTACAATCTCGTTCGCCCGTGTCTTGAATTTTATTAAAACTAATATTGACCTGACTTATCGAATATCAATTTAAATATTTCGACTGATAATAAATTCGTTTTTTCTTTACATAATATTCTGAGTCATTGATGTTACGAAATTTTGCACCATATTCATGTTTCCAATAGTTATAGATAACAAATTTGAAAAGTAATACCTACTCTATTTCATGATATGAAAAAAACCTAATTTAAGAAAATTACGGCATACTTGTAACTTAACTTTAAGCCGAAGCCAGTGCTGGAGCAGCTTAATTCGTCCCTGCAAACGTTCAGCTGGCTTTCTTTTGTCACTTTTATCTACAGAGTAATTCCATGCAAAATATTTTGTTTCATTTTATGTCAGTATGTTTTGTTTTATTTTTTACTTAAACTTGACTTTAAAACGATTTTTTTCTAATATATCTAAATGTAATAAATTAAAGTTTAATCGAGCTAACCTAATTTTAAATTCATCCATAGCAGACAATGGTTGAGTCAAATTTAATTAAATGCTGTTCACATAGGTATCTAAAAAATGGTAATTTATTTTTTATTTAAGTTCAAGGACATAGCAACACTATATAGAGACGTGATAAACGATTTTTCGACAAGTCTTGACATGCACCGGTTTTTTCACCGCGGTCAAATTCCTCACATAATATAATTAATAGCTTTTTAAGTTGATTTGTATGTATTCGTACTACGTAACGTAAATAATAATGAATTCCACACGTTTTTACGTTTACCGTATTCCTTTTCTAGGACGTCTCAAATCAATGTTAATTTTGAACAGCAGACTTACTGTAAAGGAAGATAAAATATATTTTATTCGTAAAGGATATTCGACTCTCAGTGCGAACAAAGTTCACAGCCATGTTATGTCTTTGGCCTCTACAAAACCAAGGCAACGTTTTCTTTCATGAGTCATGAAATATCGAAGGAGATCCGCATTGAAATTCCTTTCTATCTATTTGGGATAACAATTTTTTACAACTTCGTATATGTAGTCAACGGTGGCGATTGGACTTTTCCGTTTCTCAATACCAGAAGTTAGTAAGTAAGGCATCAAAGAACTGACAGGTTCGGAGACCTGTTGTAATCGAGCCAGTCGCTAGCCGGGGGCAATCGCCGCATGGACTTCGGACGTGATGACTTGACAAATTTTTCACCGATGAATATTAGTTACAATGTTACACAAGAATTACTTATAGGAAATATATTCTATTCGGAACAACCTATGTTTGTGTTTAGATATGCCATAAGGTGCCTACATAGGAGTCGCTGAGATCCACTGTCTATAAGAAAGTAAAATTTACTTATAAACCAATTTATAATACTAAGGTGTCTACAATCTCTAGAAACTTACATAGATGATATAAAAAAAATCGCGAGTTGTCATTAAAAAAATATTTACCAAAAGTTATTATCTTTGAAATAAAACAGATAATTTACTACCCTTGATTACGACTACTTCTATTATAACATCGAAGTTTCTAGAATTACTCTTGCTTAAACATTTACAAAAAGGCATAAAGCGTTCATTAGAAAACATTAACGGTTTTATTTTATCTGTTATTTAAGAGTCACTTTCAAATTTAACACTTCATCCTTAAACTTCATTAAAAGAGTAGAAAAGTTACATAAGTACGATTTGTAAGGTTTAGGCTAGGTTACATGTGCAACACTACAAAAAGATATGTATTGTCTGGTCTTAAGCGTGAAGGAAAAATCTGATATTATAAATTTAAATGCAAGTAAGGAGAAAAAGGGTTACGAGGTGGGTAAAGCACGTGGCATCACGCGGTAGTCGTGAAATGTGTGAATCACATTTTGCACTCGCTTTGTACAGAAATTCCATCGGACATAGAAATGTTATAAAAATAATTCACAAACAATATCAAGGCAGCACATTGCTACAGAAATAAAAATTCCTTCGTAAAATTAATAATAACTTGTTAAATATAAAGCACAACACATTATTAATAAACCCACTCAGTAGGGTGACCATGATTGCATTTTTATCAGACACTGATGAAATATCAAATTAAATTTATTATTAGGTAACATTAACTAAGTCAAAATAAGACGATATCTTTAAATTTCGTAGAAATAAAAAGGCAATCAACGAGTTGAAGGCTATCGTTAATTGATCCCAAGAACCTTACGATAACAATTAGGTTTATTAACCGCAATATCCAAAATAATATTAAACTGGAAACTTATTAAAACCGAGAACATTTGAAAATTCTGATTCTATTATCCTCAAAATTAATAGTTAGTCACATTTTCCAGATTATCCAAGAAAATTAGAAAGCATGGCAACCCTGCGCAGACGCGCCGTAAATAACCGGAACGCGGCCATAAATTAATTAGCGTCCGTGGGTGACACGCGCTGACATTCCGCGCCATTCCGCGCGCACTATATCTGCTCCATTTTTCTTGGAACTCACTTTCACCGTTTGGGATCTGACGCAAGTTCGACGGACATTGCCGCGGCGCGCTCTTCACACGGCGCAGTGTCACAGCAAATATTGTCACAAGATAATATGCTTTATTCCATATTTGGAATGAGGTTTTGCTAGATCCTCTATCTAATGATAATTGATATCTTTTATAAAAGTTTACCAATCTCCAGTAATTCATTAATAATGATATTTATTAGCAAACTGGTAATCAATTTATAATTTCTTTTTATACGTTTTTTATTATTGTAATTGATAATTGAGTCGATATTTCTGTAAATATATGTAAGTTTCTTCAAGAATTATAAATCTAGCTTTACCAGTATAGTTTTAAAATAGCAGTGAATGCAATTTAGTAACTTCAGAGTTATTGTATAATAACAATGCCTAAGGTTAATAGCGTCTATTTATAATTAAAACGCGTGTTAAACCTCATAATAGAATTTCAACATATTTATTGAAGAAGCCATCGTACCAAATTGCATGTTCCCAAAATCGATAATCAAAAGAAACTATGAAGTCTGTGTGAATCCATTATAACAAAAATCTAAATCTTCTCTTTATTAAAAAGTATATTAGTTTTCGCTACA
>NW_013525916.1:174148-182464 GCF_000836215.1 Papilio polytes
CCTTCTCTATTATGGGGGCTACTCTCAAACTTCCTCTAATATACTCATTTCGTATCTTATCCATTCCTGTTACCCCACACATCCAAAATGTTCCCAAAATCGATAATGAAAAGAAACTATGAAGTCTGTGTTAATTTCTTATAACAAAAATCTAAATCTTCTCTTTATTAAAAAGTATATTAGTTTTCGCTACATACGGCATGGTGTCGAGTCTCCGCAACCACGTGCCGCTCTTTCCACGGCCAAGTTTACTGACTCGGAAACATCACATGTTACAACTTTGTTCAATCAAAATTAAACCTAATATACCAGAAAATTAATATTATTTTCATTTAAAATGATTTTAAAATTCTATAATCCTTTTGTATTTAATTTCATGACATTATCTTTGGTGTTAAGGTTTGTATTGGTATGGTAGCATATTTGACTTAAGTCGTTTAGCAACTGACAATTGTGGGTAGCGTGATTTCATTCATAAGTGCAAATGAGGTCGCGCGGTATGGACATAGTAGCGCGTAGTTTTGCAGCTATCAATTAACATTTAATTAGCCATGATTGATAACTGAGTGTCATGACCGTGGCTGGATTTTATTGTATTAATTTATAGCATGCATTTGACGGATGTCCGGTTCATGTGAAATTACGTCTTTGACTCTTTGATACATTGTATAATATTTAGTTTTGAATTTCATAATATTATTGAGGAGTAATTATAAATTATTAGGACAATATTGATGTCTTATTGTTTAATTTAAATAGAATTACAAAAGTCTGACCAAAAAATGTTTCATTGTAGGTATTTCACAATATCACGTCACGAAATTCCAAATCATTGATCAATATGAAAGTCGACATCGATCAAAAACAAATACGATAGTATGAGTCACTCAGTGACCGAAAGCGACTTTGTATGATGAAACAAATCGAGAGATGAAAGCATTGCGTTTGCGCAGGTGTGGAACTGAAAAGTGACAATCATAGACAAGGTTACATTCAAGGCATACGCAACTTACGAGATGATTCTATAAGATTCGAACCATCAAAATTCTGCCGTAAATCGTTATAGATAAATGCTGAAGATATCTTTCTGAAGATTCTTATCTAATTTGTATTTTAAATAATATTTAGGATATGGTTTGGAGTGTTATGATGTGGAATGTCGAAGACAGTAAGAAATTGGAAGACTAAAAGAAAATTTACGCCCATCCGTTAGATACTAGCTGAGGAAAGAAAGAGTGATAGATGTCTTTCTCTATCTATCCTGTAATAGATCTTCTGTTTAAAGATACTTCGCTTTAGACCTAGACTTTTTTACAGTTTTTTATTATATTTGAGTATGACCAGTCGCATTCCAAAGAACGGTTGCGTGCCTCTATCGCGGTAAAATCATTAACCTAGTAACTATATCGTGTGTAACTTCCCTCATTCGATTAAACTGTACAATAAATTTCTTAGAAAAAGGGAGCAGTGGAAACCTCATAGTTAACCTTCCACTAATTGTTAATTATACTTTTTCCGTAAAACAAGCTCATTAATGATTCAACAAACAGCCTACAGGCGTCGTGACATGAAAGCCTAAGTTTTCTGAGAACCTGACTCAGGTGGCCATAGACTAGGTCATAAGTAAACGTGGCTCGCGGCATGTGCTCAAGTTATTCAAGTAATAAAACTTAACTGTTCGTTTCGTAATTTGGAGGTCTTTATGTGGCTGGTAAGCGGGAAATTCCAACAGTTGTCTCGATGTTGTCTATTAAATTAAATAACTGGTTAAATTCTCAAATAGGTTATTTCGAAAACTTTTAGAAAAATGAGATAGAAACTGCCTTGCGACCTCAAGAAGTGTAGAATAGTAACTTCATAGAGTGTAAAACCTTTTTGTGTTAAATAAAAATTAATGTGCCTATTAAAATAATGTTTGAGTTGAATTCTTAAAATATTGAAACTGAGGTAATTAACCTGTAAAATATGACATGCGAAATGCGTCAAAGTTGTCTACTTCGTGTAGTCTGGGCACGTGCTTATCGGCGCTTGCTCACGTCTACCTCCTTACGTACGGAGAGGAATACCCAAACGATTTAAGATAAGTGTGTTAACGCAAACGACAAATTTATAAAAATTTTAAGAGAAGGTAAGAGTAATTTATGGAACCGCCACTTCAGGTTTACGCAAGAAGATAAAGTTTGCACTATGCATGTTCTCGGAACATTACTAAAAAAATCAAATGCAGGATAAATTAGCTATGTCTTCGCAATTCTGCGTAGTTACTATTATTTCTTCACCTTGTATAAGGAAATCAATGGTTGACGGATGGCTGGCAATTGATTCCTAACAAAGTTACATGTGAACCTTCACGTATGCGTTTTCGAAGAACTTATATGACGTTCATATTCTACGAGAAAACTTTAATGATTTCAACCTTGATCGATGTGTTATAGTTGGAAGAACTTTAACTACATTTGATTATGAATTATCAGATTAATGAATGATAACTGGATGTTTAAATGAGGATAACGAATAAACAGGAATTAATAATTTTAATATGTGAAAACCATTTTTATAGAAAAGCAGGATGACATGTGACATTAGTTTCCTATTTTTAAATATATTTTCTTTTTAATCATAGACACTGGATGAGAAAGCATTTTAATTTTTCCTTGTTCAGTAATAAGGTTTTATGTGCGATTTCAAAGTTTAAAGGTCTCCATAAGTAGAGAAGGTAAAAGAAAAAAAATGGGTGTGACTTACATAGTCTGCTGTCATATAAATTAATCAGTCAAATTATATTGTTTTACAATAAAGAAATAAAAAAATGAGACTCATTCGTTCCTGAATATTTAGCAGTATCAAGTACGAAGTCGTAAAGATAATGAAATGTGTGTATGACGCAAACGCCACAACCAACAATTATTAGGTGTTTTATGAAGTTAATCAGTGGTAGTGCCTGCTTTAACATCTTAGCACGAATGGGCCGGCACGCCCCCAGTAATACCACGACCACACAGAAGACAGGCGTGAAGTGGAAGTAATTCCGTGTTTCGTCTGATGAGTGTGGTGCCGGAGGCCTAATTTAAGTCCATTACTCCTTACCATCCTTTTCTCATAAGGAGAGAATGGGTAAGAGAAGTGGATTTGACAGTGTAGGAGATGCATAGGAAGGGGAAATATCCTCTTTATGTGCGTCTCCTCCTCCATCGGATAAGGGTAGGCAACGCATCTGCAATTGCGGATGTCTATGAGCAACGGTCACTTCGCCATTTTGGCAGATTCGTGTGGCCGCTTGCTCGTTTGCCACCTTATGTTATAAAAAAAAATGTTAGCTTTTACCAGCTAAATCACCACCTTGCGGAGAACGTACTACTTCTCAATATATCTCTATTACCCATTATATGAATTCACGCACTTTATTATTTTGGCTAAATAAGTCTTAGATCTGATTGATAAGAGTTAGAGGCCGCACACACCTTTGATTAAAGAATCGCACAACTGTTTAGTCTTGTTTTAATTCTTATGATTTTTAGTTGTGCAACTAAACAGTTGAATGAGCTGCGAAACAATCAACAGTTGTCCGATAGTTTATTAAAAGGTAAACGCACATTCTTACTTAAGAAAAAATATTTATTTTTTATCTAGCTTGGAATTGTAGCTGTCTATCAGTCAGATGCTTTTATGTCATTCACAAGGAAAATAATTTATAGATAGCAATAACCGTCAAATTCCACATACGCAATACGCCTTAATCTTATCTTAATCCAATAAAAATATTCGAATTATGCTACTACTCGTATATTGTAATATGTGGTAATCTGCCGTAACATACTGTTGTATGAAAATTGAACTCTTTATAAATGACAAGATACAAGATCATCTTTATATCGATAACCGCGTTCTTTATTTGGTTCCTCTTAGACTATGAGAAATCCAACTTAAATTCTCTCTTAGGAAGCAATTAACAACTTGAAAGGCCTGTCCCATCAAATTGTTAATTGTCTGATAACAATGCAACGTGTAAAAAGTGTAATAATCGGATTTTGTTCCCTTATCTGGCAGTGGTGTCATTAATAAGCTATCTGAGCTTCTATCAGCCAGTTGAAGGACAGGCCCTTAGTCTACTTTAAAATCTGTTTTGTTTTTTTTTGCAAACATATGAAGCTATAAAGCTATGCTACTGCCAGATTATATAATGTAGTGTCTCACCAAATGATGTAACCTTATGTATTATGGTTTAATCAAGGAAATATTTATAATTAAATGTCTCGGTATATCAGCGTGGGCTATTCCTTGAACACTGAAGAGCTACTGTTTATGTTAACAATTGGCCAGTGCTAGGGCTGCCCAAATAACTCACCATCAAATTTTATCTAAGGTTTCATTATTATCTCAGAGGCTAAGATATTTCTTACCATGGTTGAAAGAAGTTTCTTGCTACCACTTACCTCAAAGTTTAAGTTAAATAAAACCGTTTTTTTATAAATCATCAAGTAAGGGGACAGAGAAGTAGGATCGGATAAGGTTATCTTTACATGGTTCACAGGCATTTCATACATTTAAATATGTCAAGGGTGGCAACCCTATAACGTTAGTAGATGTTTTACCCATCCTGTACGCGTGACCATTGAATAACGTCACAAATAATTGTCGATGTAATCATTTCCTGATGTTACTGCGATTTGATACACTAAATATTTTAACTAAGCCGATATACCGACAATCCAATGTCGTCAACACGTACTGATAATAATAGAAAATTTGTTTATAACACACAGTCGAATAACCAAATTATAATTAGCTTTTACTAGTGAAATCAGTCTGACGATCACAAATCATAATAATCTGGATGATTCAGTAATGATTACTCGACAGACAGAGATGTATTCGTAATTTTTAAAAGTCGTTAATTAATCGAAATATCGGGAACGTTTAAAAATGTTACATTCGTTGCAAACTATCGGCTAACTTGCATTGGGTTTATTGTAAATAATTTAACGCAATAAAAATCATAATATAGTGATTAGTTGACAATAAACTAGAATAATTAGAAACATTTGTGTCTATGGTCAGACTTCTAATACGGATAGTCTGTGGTAATTGAATCATTGAACCAAGTTTGTAACAAAAGCGTGTTATAAAAATGAAACGAGATCGGCAACAGTAAATAAAATAATAAAAGTGTATCACGGATCCGTAACTAAATAGGTATCGCATTGGGTTATTCCATAACCTGCAGCTAAAAACTACGAGCCTTTTATAAAAGGATGTAGTCCAACTGGGAGGAGGGAATCCCAACTCCGTGCACTGTTGGAAAAGTACCGATTTTTTTGGAACCACAGTTTTACGTCAATTATTAAATGAAAGTTTACCTGATTTTGTCATTTTATTTATTACTGTTTAAATCCTCTAAAATCTATTAAGGAAATAAATACCAATATTATCGCTAAAAATATAGGTTCCTTTCGAAATTAGCAAAGAAAATTTTTAAAGCGAGGGTAAGATTCCAAGTCAAAGTGTAC
Source organism: Papilio polytes (assembly GCF_000836215.1). Lineage (NCBI taxonomy): Eukaryota > Metazoa > Arthropoda > Insecta > Lepidoptera > Papilionidae > Papilio > Papilio polytes. The sequence continues at coordinate 179,656 of NW_013525916.1, forward strand.
AAAGTCATTGACTTGTATTAGAGTGATGCAAAACATTGAATGCTGCCATTTTATTGATAAGCAGTTGTAACTGTTATCTCTATGTACCAATACGCACGTATTATTTTTCCAATAATAAGGCACTTGACTTAATTTATTAACCTGAAATCAAAAGTTGGTTGAAAAATGTGACAAAATCTTCTATTTGTCATAGAAATTATGTTTTCATTGGCTTATTCATTTCTATAATAATGTGGTTTGTGCGATGTGACCGACAGTTTTCCATAGTGCAGTGGTAGGCATTATGCTAGTTTCGCACTAAGGTAGAAGAGTGAGGCATTTGCATTTGAAGTGCTATTGTTCAAACGCACAATGCCTATACAGAAGTTTTAATAGTAAATCAGCGTTAAAACTAGTAATGCCCTGTCTCCTATTCTATTCTATCTTCTCCTGCCCTTGTGTGAAACGCCATTAGTCATTAAATAATATAATAACATTTTCTATTCAACCACATGATGGCATTGCGGTGGAATGCTCACAGTGGAAACCGACTCTAAATTAATATTGGAAGATGGATGTTTTATAAACATTGTGACAGTTGGCAAAGTGTCCGTCTCTGTCGTATTAACTAGCTCATACTTTTTTTTACATTTATTCAGTAATCGTGGAATCAAATTTGATTTAAATATCTTTAGATAAAAACAACAACGTGAGCTACGTGATTGTTTTCACTATTTTACGAAATAAGATAGCGATTGAAGCCATTGGCAATGATAAAAAACTTATTAAAACTCAAAGGAACTTAAGTTAAATCTTCAATTGTGCTAGTGTAAAGTTAAACGCTTGCTTTGCTTGATTAAAAAAAATCGATCACTTTTTACGTTTACACTTTTCAAGTTCTAAATTTATCTGTGAAGCCACTGAAATAGAGAAACTAGTTAATTAGTTATTGTATGAACTTTTAACACAGTTTCATTACCATTGTAATGTTGAACACTCAACTTTTACTAAAGCTTAATACGATACGACATGCCTGAAAAATTACAGAAGTCATTCAGACAGTGTAAGTCATCCGCGGAGCTTCCGGTAGGTGACGTCACTCGTGATGTGGCCTTCCTTCGCAGAATGCTTGCAATCGATATTTCAGCTGAAGTGTTACCGGAACGCAGGAGGCCACGTCGCCGCACGAAAGCCTTTCACGGTACCAGCATATAACTTAGATGGAAATTTGACTTAATTGAAATGACCGTGTTTTTTGTTACTAAATTCCCTTTCGCTGATTTAAATTCTGAATAAAGAACATTTATCAAGAAATATTAAACTAAAGCATGTTTTTTTCAGAATTTTACTGTAGTTTTCCAAAGTAACAAAATGCATAATTTTTGTTGTACGACGAAGATACAAGGTTTTTTTTTTAAAAAAATCTTCGACTTACTTAAACACCCAAACTCTGGTGTTTATTTTTAGTTTCTCTTTGCTATTATGTTTTAAGATTATGAAATAAATAAACATCGTGATTTATGTTATTAACTTATCTACAGACACCGAATGAAAACAGTTTTAAGTAAAAGCAAAATAAATCCAGGGACTGTACCGAAGAAATTGCGGATTACCGTATTATAGAGATTTAGATAAGACTTTGATATCAATTATTGTGCTTCATTACATCACTACGTAACAATTATTGAATTCAATTTAACCCATTACTTTTTTATTTGTTGTTCTGAGGCAGGTCTGTTTTTCAGTCATCGGTCCTATTGCTCTTTCAAGTGTTTCCTTTCTTTTTTATTATAACAGCGCATGTTTTTTATGTCTCAATCCTTTAATTGAAAATTGTTCTCATTTTTTAACGTAAATAATATAGAACATACCCCTAATCACTAGTAAAATATTGTTACTGCAGTCTAGACCGGGACTATTACCTCATGTTAGACTGTATTTCTAGAATACCTATGTTCAGTCATCGCAATCCTACCTGGGCTGCGGTACTTCCCTACTTTGTAATCGAGCAACAACCGATTTAGATTATTCGATATCATACAAGGTTTTTTGGTAATTCGTCATATCTATAATATTTTAGTTACTTATAAGAAATCGGAAGTTAATGTCTTTCTCTTGTTTCAACAAAACGCTGACAATCGTTTTTAAGGACGTTGAAATGGTTTTTTCATTACCGGTTTTAAGGCTACTAGCGCCCTGGACTAGGTTTCGGCGCCCTCTTTTTTTACTACATTTCAAGAATGAGAGAATTAACAAGTTTCTATGAGATAGAGACCTTTCCGTATAGCGTCCTGGGTGGTCACAAAGCCGCACATTACCCTAACGCCATTAGCTTTATGATAATCTATTAGCAGTACAAAATATAATATTTCTCTTTTTACCTACTCCGTAGACATTTCATAGCATCTAAGTAAAGTGGAAAAAATTGCTCAACTAAGCCAAGGCCCACAAATGTCTGTAGAGCTAAGGAAGAAAAAGTAGACATTAGTTTCTAAAATTAAAATTTGTGTATTGGTTATTGAAATATGTATTTTCATATCAATTTGATAACTAATCATCTACAAAATATATGTCCAATTAATAAAATAAATTAAGTTAAGGCAACCAAAACATTCTTGTTATAAAACATTTATTTGCTGTTAAGATAAGACTATTGTACGAAATAATAAATTGAAACAAACTGTCATCACACGTGTGAACAAATACACGAATTATTGCTTGGACCGGAGATCAAAGGCGATAAGACGCTCCAAATTATGAGACAATTTGTTATTTAAGCAAATCCGCCGTGACACGCGCCGGCGCAGCGCCGCCCCGCGCCCCTCGTCCC
>NW_013525916.1:183080-196504 GCF_000836215.1 Papilio polytes
GGCGCGCACCGCCACCACCCCAAGTTCCCCAAGTCCTCGGAGGAGGTCGACACCGCGCTCTACAAGAAAGGTGAATACACCCTCGCTGATGCAACTCGCGCCCCGTTTTAGTGACAGTGAGAGTCTTGCTGATGAACCATGACTCTATTATTTTAATTTCTGAACCAGTGTTTTCGAAGTAACATAACTAATGAATGTATTATTTTCGACAGTGGCGTGTTCAAGTGAAAATGACCTGTTAAGAAATGATTTAATCGAGAAGTCAAAATGTGGCGAGCCTAAGGAGGTGTTCGTGCACCTGCACCCGCGGGCCACGCATGAACAGGTAAATACTTCAAACTTCATTCAATTCCGACCTGTACTTAATTTTATAACAAATATTTTTTGACGAAATGGCGCAATACCTCATTAATACTTTGACCTCATTATACTAAGCTTTCTATTATATCTACATTGTTGAACTGACTATATCTTAATTGTATCCAATTAAAATACTTTTCTAATTGCTCATTAATAGATAACATAATAATGAATATCCAATAATGGTCTTATTTATAAATTGGTAACGTTTTAAATTTATGCGACAGTTTTTAGGTTTGTTTTGTCAAATTAAAAATTAAAATGTAAATTGTCGTATAGATCCGGAATTGCGATGATCAAAGATGCGTGAGAAAATCCGCTTAGATTGAATGTATTGTGACGCTGTCGGTTTTCCCCCAGGTGAGCCCTGGCGCGGTTTGGGTGAAGCGCTGTGTCGGCCTCTGCGACTACGAGGCCTCGGGTTCTAAGTGCGTCGCCACCAAAACTAAAATCCAACACATACCGGTGAGTACCGCCTCGTATCGTAAGGACAAGTATGTTTATCTCTGCTAAATTAGGTGCATCCTTGACACAGTTCCGACGGCCGCTGGGCGGCTGACGTCGTTGCGCAATTGGTGCCCTTAATGATAACAATTACATAAGTTGCATCTTCTAGTACTTGCCGCAGACATGTGACTCGACGAGTTAAAATCGTCCATTTCATTATTTGTTCTGATACACTCTCTATAATTGTAAATGACTCAGTAGAACGTTTGAAACCGGAAGTGATTTGGAAACATTCCCATTATTGTTACACAGTAATTACATAAATATATTTCGTGGCAAAATCTCCGAAGACAAAGTATTAGGTATAACTGTTTCAGTCGCACCTGGAATTTCCATTTCCAATGAGTAGCTCGACTTTAGTCAACTAGCAAAGGTTGTTCACATCTATTGTAATACGATTAGATAAGAAATAAACGTTATCTAAAACAAAACCGCTATTAAATCGTTTAACAAATCGACACAAGACATAAAAGGGTGCGAAGATTCGAGCTATTTCTGTAAAATAGGTCAGAGCTGACAACGAGCCAAAATTTATCTTAGCAATTAATCAAACACTCGATAGCTGTTAGTTCGACTTGTGACGTATTATGTTGTTGCAGGTGAGGATATACAATGTAAAGACGAACAAGGAGACTTGTTCAACGTACCCTGTGGAGGTACACGAGAGTTGCGGCTGCTGCGCGCTGTCAGCCTCGGAGTGCGGGGCGCCGAGGGTGTATAACCCCCGTAAGTGCTCCTGTCAATGTCCCAACGTCGAGGAGAAGCGGAGTTGCCACAGGAAGGTGCGTAAGATGATGGATGTCTGTGCACTAACGCAGCTGCGGCGCCGGCGCATCGCACGCCACCAGGCTCATAACATAACGCTTGATCAATGTCCACTTTCATTATGTTTTTTTTTTTCATTCAGAGCAATTCAATTTCTCCTATTTTTAGTTTTTAATATTATCGCATTCTTTCACTTATTTAACTTTTTTTATTTGCATAAATTTAACTTTTCGATTTATCTTTATTGGAAGCAACCGTTTTAATGTGTTTTCAGATTATTGCATATAAGTTATATAATATAGCTATTGTTGTTGTTTGCATGAATTTGTACTTATCCAATACTCATATATGTAATAATTACCATTATCTTCATTCTATCATTGTTTTGGTTAGCGTGTGCCGTGCCGACATCCGTTGTCTTACAAAATACTTCTTTAACTGATTTTAATTTCACACTTATTGTTTGCTTTATATTTTGCTTAAATTTTTGTTTTGTTAAACACTTAATAGTATTTCCTACTCATTCATTTAATGGATTAATTGATTGAGTATAAAAATCTTCGTCTCTAAGCATCAGAAATATTTGACAATCTCTTCAGACTTGTTGATGACGTATCTAGAGAGATCCGAATTGTTTTTCGAACAGTGTTTTCTTATTGTTACAGCGGAACCAGAATATGAAGTGGAATCGGTATAAATGTATTTGTGAAGAAAAGAGAAAGGCGAGACGAGGATTCCCTCCAGGATTCTGATCTATAGCTCAAGTGAAGTGTTAGTGACTCTGAAGTGACAGAAACATTTGGCATTACTGCACGACTGAATTAAGTGTTTAAAAAATCGTATTGTTGAAATTTAAACAGTATTATTGATGTAAGTTAATTTATTTGTTTAGTTTATAAGATTATGGGACCAAATTATGCTGTGACTTAACTTAGTTCCATTAAAATTCTTTGTACTTAAGTTTCAAATCCTATTAGTTTTGTATTATTTATTTTAATAGTTTAAATGGCTTTGATTACTTTTAATATGACTTTGTCTCGATAGTTTGTAAGTGCTAGGACATCACTACTCAGTATTTTATAGGTTATATTAAGCGCTTTTTGCGCAATTCCTAAATTGTGATATAGTCATTCCAGTAGGTTATTTAGTTATTGTTAAGGCATTTACTTAATAGCTAATAAGAACATTTGCTTCTAGTCAAAAGGTTCTTTTAAGTGTATTTATTTAAATTATTTTAAATCAATTTAATTAGCTCTCTGTATAAATTTTCGCTTTTCTTTTTATAGCAATGTTTCGTTTGTAAACTGTATTGAGTTTAATTTGTCAGGGTCCTAGTCTGAATTGTGCCAAAGGCATGGAATCTCCCTTCGTTTTCTAAATTAATTAATTTATTAATAGTTTTTAAGGTAAGCTTCAAAAGCTACAAGTGATAGAATCACATACTGTGTAAACATTTTTTTTTATTTATAAATTTAAATAAATTTGTACTTAATTTTTTTTTAAACAGACTTTCATTTACCTATATATGTCAATGATTCATAGGAATGATTGAGTGAAATTTTTCGGTCACGTTACTCATTGTGCGACGTAGTTAAGAAAAAGGTCAGTCACCGTGACATATCTTGTGCTAAGTGTAGAGATAGTGACGCAGAAGGCGTTTGATACTAGTTATTACTACTATCTACTGGACAAATACACTAAACAGTACATTACTTGTAACTGCTCTACGTTATAACTCCAATAGTTCATGTATTCGAGTCAATAAAGCAATGAAAAACATCAGTAGAAAAGAAAATAGCGTTTATCAAAACGAAACGTGACAATTTACTGATAAATAATGATGTAACATAAGGTAATATAGCCAGTTATATATTGATAGTTCAAAAACGAGAATACCACCCGTAAATGTATAGTTGCTTTATACGGTGGTATTACATTATTTTTGACCGACTTCCCAAAAGAAGGAGGTACTCAATTCGTCTGTATGTTTTTTTTTATGTGTGTTACGGCATAACTCCGCCGCTTTTGATAATTCTTTTTTTATCCGAAAGGTAATGCTTGCAGGTGGGTCCCATTTTACATTAAAACATTAACGAAATCAATGAGGCACAACGATTATTCAGAAGGACTCCTGTCCTTAGGCAAACTTTCAATCAATTGGAATCATTTCTTGAATCCTTGTTAACCTTAAACCTTGCCGCTAAGAAATTATATTAAACAAATCTATAGCGATTTCTAATTGTACTTTAACTGTCAGTTAAGCTGCTGCGTTATGATGTATTCATAAATTCCGCAAATTATAGCTTCGTCGGTTTTGCGCTAACTAGCTACTCTCTACAACGGTTTCATAGTTAGATTGAAAATTAATGAGACAATTTTAGAAAATACGTTCATATTAAAAAAGAGATAGCTACAATCTTTCTAGACTATTCATTATTTTAAGGCTATATTATTTTTATTGACATAATATTAATCATCATAAATAACGTCTTGAAGTCTTCTCTTTGACGTTTTACTTGTTAATAAAATCAACAAATTGTGACACACGCGTCGTTACGTTAGCGTTATAGCTACGTAGATGTTAAAATGTTATTTTAATTAGAGGTTACATGAAAATTTACTAAACACACACCAATTATAATGCTCGCAAAATATCGTCATTTATTTGGTTGAAATAATCTGACGGATGTTAGAATACAATTCTAGGAGTGACAAATACATTCACTCCACTGACAAAGTTTTCTGATCAATCGTATATCGGCCATAAGCATTAGTAAGCCATCGGCCATAACAGCGGGAGCACACCTTTGAGTCAACTATCCCACAAATATTGTGCGATTGTCTATTGTTTTTCAGCCAGTTCAAATGTTTAGGAGCACAGTTAAATATCGAGTAGTGTGCGCTCCTAAATATAAGTTCATAAGAATCAAAGGGCGACTAAACAGTTGTGCGATAGTTTGGTCAAAGGTGTGCGCGCTCTAAGCATTAGTGACTCTTAACGATAGCTAACTAGTGCCACCTCTCCCTAAATACAAAAAACATGTTGTCATATTATTGTTTCTTTTATGTTATTTTCTACGCCTGTCTACATTTTATTGATTTTCTGATAGAAGTAACCGCGATAGCAGTGCGTCGCACCGAACCAGATGACGTTGGGCCACTATACAGATAAATTTCACACTTTCCTTAACAAACTATATTCTTGTTGGATATTATGGGTATTTACAAATTATTAATTATTAAAATCAATTTATCTGCATACTTAAGTCGAATATGTGCTAATAATGTAATTACAAATATTCCAATTAAATCAATTTAATAATCTTTATCGTGGTGAAGTCCCCGAGAGTATTAATCAATTTATCATTTAAGTCGGAGGAAAACGGTACAGGCACGGACGCAGCGCAAACGCGGGTGCAGGCGGAGGATGAATGTAATGCAATTCTGAGAAAGGTCAAGAACTAATTATAATTAGATCTTGTCGCTTTAGTTCTAGGAAAATACTAATTGTAAAAGGTTATATGCGTTTTGTGTAATATGAATTAGCAAATTTACTGCTTGTTTTAAATAACAAATTGTTAAGTTACACAGTTTCTAAGTTCTATTTTCTAGATAAAGTAAATTCTTGAAGCTATTGCAGGACAATCATGAATACTAGCAGAAGTGTCTATGGTATGTTTTGTAACAATTAAACAGTATTCAGTCGGTAATAGAGAAATCTACATTATGGCAGAGTTCATCTAATTTAAAAAATAACACGGTAATGCAGCAAGGTTAAACCACGTGGGTATTTTATATTTATCTTCATGTAAACGTTTTATAGTATGTTTATGGCGTGACTCGCCTCATCTATGTCTGTTTCGAAATGCAGCTAATTTTAAAGGACATTACAATGTACTGTGTTACTGGCTCGTAGTGTCGTAGCACAGTGCTACACTGCTACACGCGTAGCATTACTCACCGCTATTCCTGGAGACGTACCGGTAGTGCGTTAACTAAGTACAAGGAAAATTACTATGTATTAAATGTATGCATTGAAATAAATTTAAAAATTTTTTGTTAGCAATGTTTTACTTTTCAAATAAAAAATACCCTTCATTATGTAATAAAATAGTTCTCATTAAAATTGCGGTTTGAAAATAAACCAAATTTCATAAAGCCACACAAACAATATGATAAAAACGGTACGGATCATTAAAATAATAAAATTACAGTAAATTAGCTGTTTTTTATCACACTAACTATAACTGGCAGTTTATTACATTCATTACGGAACTAAAAGCCAATAAACAGTCGAAATGGCCGCAAATCGTCCATTGTTAGGACGCCGCGGGCGCGTGCGAACTCACCGCAAAAACATAAGAAAAAAGCAACATTAGGCAAAAAGTCAGTTATTCCCCCATTGCGTATATTCCAGATTAAAAAACGTTAGCAGAAATAAACTGCGTGTGTACGTCGGCGTCGGCGAGGCTTTGATGTGGAACTGGTATGATCCGGATATGTTGCGATAATTGACGTCTAAGTTATCAGATAAATCCGTTTGTGATATATCAATAATGATTACTTTAAACATTCTATTTACTTCACATATTTCTAATATTAAACCAGATTTATTATGTAATTTTGTTAATCTTTATTTTGGTACAAGAGAGAACTTTCATAATTACTTTAGATCTGAGTATTTAAACATTGGTTTTTACATTGTTTTTGCATTTAAATTAATTATGATTGCGTTAATGATATACGATTGCATAATCTTAACTGTGGTTGAGCAGAGCCCGCTTTAACATCTTTGCAAGAATGGGTCGGCTCGCCACCAGCAATACCACGACCACACAGAAAACAGGCTTGAAGTGAAGGCAATTCCGCGTTTCGTCTGATGAGTGTGGTGCCGGAGGCCTAATTTTAGTCCTTTTTCCTTTCCACCCGTTTCTTAAGAGGAAAGGATGTGAAGGAAAAGTGTGTTTGACGGTGGACAAGATGCATAGAAAGAGGAAATATCCGCTTTATGTGCGTCTCCTCCTCGTCAATTAAGGGTAGGCAACGTATCAGCAATTGCGGATGTTTATAGGCAGCGGTCGCTTTCCATTTCGGTGGATTCAGCTGGCCGCTTGTTCGTTTGCCACCTTATATTATAAAAAATCTAGGATTGTCTTACTCCAAGACGTATTAAGATAAGCGGTTATATGCATAAGAGATGTACAGAGGGAGGGGCCTTAAACTAATGACGAACCTATCCCCGCGTCACTCGGCAAACGGAGACCGGCCAATGTAACGTTGCTGTATCACTCTGCAAATATTTACCTTCATTTTGTGACCAAATATTTAAAAAACAATAAACGTCACATGACGCAATATCCAAAACAAACTGCGTCAAAAACATGATTGTGAAAATACCTGAATTGAAATAACAGTTTTTAGTTTTTAATTCTTAAAAAATACAGCATTCACAAAGCTATGAACAAATCGCTTAACATAGATCCTGTCATAATAAGCATATCAAGTCAATGATACGGTTAATTTTGGTTATAATAAAAACTTAACAGTTTGATCGTTACAACATTGGGTAATACCATATCCGGCCGTGGACATGCAAAAACTGTTTAAGGTGAAGCGAAAAGTCCAATTTATAATCATAGTTTGTTTCTTTTGTTTCAAACTAGAGAAAGGAAAAAACTGAATGGCTTAACAACGCAATCCAAACTATAGGGTCTAGAGCTACAAAATTATGCAAAGAGGTTTCTGTTAGTGTTTATTTTTTAATAGGATTAGTAGTAATAATGGTGATTCACGATCACATCACCAGACAGTCTAGGTTCTAAGATGAAAAAAAATGTTATCTCCCAACCATATTGTTTAAATAACACGTCAATATCATTCTGTTTTTCAGTAGTCTGTGTTGATGCATTTAATGTCGTAGAAAAACAAACATCGGGCAAATGTTTTAGCGCATTTTGATCAACGCAAACATCTGTCACGAGAAAGTGACTAAGCGGCGAAAATAATTTGTGATTTTTGTACAGTCGAATGCATAAATATGTACATTTACAAAACTTTAGAAACATGTAAATAACATGTATTGTAGGTAGGAAGCATGAATACATATTTTTTAAACCGAAAATGTATTTGTAAAATTTGTAAAAGTATAAATATTTTGCTGCTGACTGTACATAAGACGTTTATTTTCGTAATCCTGTTAAAGTTAACGACGTCACGAGTTTTACGACGTCACTACAGGTTTTAAAGATAACTGTAGAATTGAGTAAGGCGTGTGGAATTTAAACCTACGTACGCATGGTTATCATGCAGTAAAACAGTTGTAAATCTCGTAATTATAAACAATGAATCACGGACAAGGGATCAGGAATATGTTTGTGTAGTTAATCTTGGCCATTGACGGCAGAATAAGCGGCCGATGAAACGAATTACTAATATTACTGCGTTGAATATAAAATTTATAATTTAATTTTAGCCTTTAAGGGCCCTTAATACAAAGAACGTATAAATTCTGAGAAAAAAGACAATCAAAACGAAAATGCACGAAAAAGATGTAACTATATTAGATAGTAAGATAGTTCTAAGGATATCATACAAAACCCACAAGTTTCCTCACTCCTCTCACTCCTCCTAGCAAATGTTATCGATAATGAAAAAAAATGTTTATGCGAGCGGCTGCCTCTCGCCAGTCGCCGCGGCAGACAACACGGCGCCTATACACTTTAGTATTCCTAAATTTCTAGATTTATTTATGAATTTCTGGAGCAAATACTAACAATGTTACGTATTTCACATTTCCTGTATGAAGTCAAATTGAAATTTTTAATATGACAGATTATTAACCATGTTACACGATAAGATTTGTTTTAGGTTTAAATAGGCTAAAAAATTAGTAGTATACTAAAATTACAAGTACTCTAAAATCCTGTTCTGTTTTTTTATATCCATGGCATAATTTTTCATCTTTAAATGAAAATACAAACCTCCTGTAAACGAAATCCGAGTAAAAAATTTTATTAACTAATTGGTTAATTTGCGCCTTGCCTAAAATGGTAAATTCGGTAGCGCAACGCGCGCGTCATTAACCCGCGGGAGCGCGAATTATTTTAGACTTGCAACACTCGAATTAGCGCGCGTACTGAATATATTATTTTTGAACGTAAACAATGGTCTTTAATTAGGATCGGTTCAACGGTACGTGTGTGGGCGTGGCCGTCGGCCGCGTGGACTGCACTGTTTGTTTGCATTCGCCAGCGCTCGGACGTGTTTGTTTGATGAGTTTAGAATTAATGCTAATTCGTTGAGATCGCTGAAAGACACGGTTCTTTAAACCGATTAAACGTAATCGATTTTCTGACTCACACTTTCCCCTGAACAGTCGATTGTAAACTGTGGAAACTATTCGAATGTTCTATTAAATTAATATTGACTCTAACATAATACTTCGACCTTTGGGTTGGGTAGGCAGAAATTACGGATTTCTTGCGTCTACGTCTATACATTTATCTACGTAAGCTTGATCGTCGGTCATCTGTAACCATTATATCCCCCAAAACGAACATATATTTTCGCAATTAACAAATTTATTGGTAGTAGTACCTATTTGTAGAATATTGTTATAAAGTGATGTTCAAAAAAAAATGAATTTATTCTTTAGTAGAAGACTTTATAGTATATTCGCTAAGAAATATATACTGTGATCTTTAAATCTCATATATCGTCGGGCAATGATAGTAAAAAAGCCGTTATCTGGGTAGCGCACGCGCAACTTTCGAGTACCAACTTTCCTCGCTTTACAGTTTCAGTGGAAAATCCCTGCGGCTCCATACACCGGCGATCAGGCACGTATCCACATTTTTTAAGCCCACGAGGAATATTTCTATACTTACTCATTTGACCAGAACCAAATTCCAGTGTGTTCTGTGTAAAAGTGTGAGTGCAAAAACATTTTACAAGCAAATAATTTTAGTTGCGGCCCACGTTAACACGTTCCTGTACATATTTCGATCAAAACAAGTTGATTCTTTTGAAGAAACATAATTATAGACTTGAAAAAATATTACGCGAACGTGTGCGAGAAACATACGAAGAGAAAACCATAAAGAGTTCATTTGAGTGTATTCTGGCTGGCAGAGGCCGGCGCAATAAAGAATAAAAAACGCATTCAAACTCAACTATCAAAACAAGCATATCACAAGATAACGTTATATTAGCAAAACAAACAAGCAATTTATCAGTTTTAATAGTTTCTTTACTTGATAGATATATTATTGCAAAACAGTTTTAAATGGATAATATAATAATTTAAATGTACTGTGGGTAGTTGTTAGTTGGAAGTGGACTGGAAATAAGGGTGACAAATAAATTATAACCGAGTGTCTAGGGGAGAGATTTTCATGGATAAAAATTTGAAAAGTCCTCTACTGATACCTAAGTCAGCATTCAAGATTTATAGCGCCTAATAGTTTGATTTGGTTAATTCAAGTACATGCAGCTCTTGCGTATATTATTTAAACTTATTTATTTTCTTAAAACAACCGTTTACACTACAAAAGATACAATAACAAAAGCATCTCCTACCTCCCTAAATACGATATCGTGAACAGCGAACTTCCTGGAATCCTAAATTCCTGTTCTAAAAGGATCCAATTGTAACGGCTATGGAATGCTCTACATATAACGCGATGGTATTCGAATAAAACGAGTAACATATTGCCTCTTACTCTAAATTAGCCTTGTGTAAATATCGTATAGTGATCAGGAACAAATATACGAGGATGAATGAAAATCTATGTCCGACTACGCGAGCGACCGCGCGAATTCTTGGCGGTAAATCAAACGGAAATGGCGGGAATTCTCCGCGCATCGACTACCCGCAGTTAACGTTGCCGATAATTTTCACTGAGAACAATTTACGATTCATTGTCGATATATTTAGTGTATTTGAATAACCCCATTTCTAATTTTGTATGTAAAGATCGGACGTAACCTATTTCTTAATAGATTTATAGATTATTTCTGGCGCACTTTTTTGCGATTTAATCATTATTTTATGGTCCCAAAATGAAAAATAAACTTTTCTAGGTATTCAAATTTATTATAAGGTTTAGATTTTTGGAAATATAAATTTAAAAAAGAAAAAAAAAGGTATATGGTTTCATAAATTGCTGGCGACATTTATTTCATTTATCACGTTAACATAAAAAACAATCAGTGTGAAGGAAAATGAAGGTAAACATAATAATTAAAAAGTTAACAATAATTCTTAACTACAACTAGATCTGCGGTGGATATCTTACTTATGTTAATAAAACATAGATTTCTCACTGCATCCTACAAATTGTTCATTCATATTATGCTGGTATTCAGTTCATTTTATATACAAGAGTTATTTACATTATTTTTAATATATAACAAATATATACACATAATATTGTTCTGTTTCTTGGCACCTTAGTACACTAAAGTTAAAAACATAAAACTGATTTAGTTGAACACAGAGCTAAGTTTTAGTAATAAAGTTAAAAATTACATAATCATTTTTCCAGAAAGTGTTACTTGACCAGTTTTAAATACCAAAATTCCACACTTTTAGGCACTTTTACACATAAATTTTCTAAAACAGTTGGTTTTTTTTAATTATTTTTTTATTTTCTGAAATATATTAGTGTTTATAGGCAGTGTTTCCCAGATTAAATACATCTTTAAGATGCGAAATATTTTAACATCAACAATGTCTATATTTTAATCAGAGCTATTAAAATCTCATATCAGTGTTGTTAGCTTTTGCATTTTAATAGTAAGACAAAAATCGTCATTATTTAATTATTCTTAATACTGTCTATTAATAAAAGTTGGAATATAAGAAACCATTGTCACCAGGTAATTAAGAAAAATGTAAAATTGTGAAATTTAACATTTGTATGTTTGTATGTGAATTTTATCTCTCTGATTAAAAAATAACTTTTAGTAAATTAACTATGTTACATACTGGAAGGAATATAGGAGTATGTACTTTAACTACTGTAATATCACAATTACATCATCTTAAAACCATTATCCCAAAGGGGTAAACAGAAATAAGATTTTCATTTACGTTAATGTATTAACTGTGTTACATGCAATCGGTTTTAATTTTGATTGTACTTTTTATATATGATCTAACATTGAGTAAATTATAAATTTCTGTTTTAATTTAATTTTAAAATTAAAACAAACATCATGTTTTTATTGAAATTAGTAAAATTGTTCAAATCTCCAATTACCCACAGATTAGCAAATTCCAATAAAAAAAGGTCAAATATACTTTTTTCTTCAAATATACTAACTTTTACATGATATAGAATGTTTTTTTCACAAATAGGTATTACCATATAACCCAAACTTATCTTCAATAAAAGTACATAAGACCATAGAGATCATACTTTACACTTAAAAAAAACCGATTTCACTATTTGGTCCCAAACGGGATATCACCAAACATCACATTTATACAGCCGTTATATTGTAAAATGCACTTAATCTTTCTAAGAACACATTGTCCATATTTTCAGAAGAAAGTCCATCGTTCCTCACTTCCCTATTAATTTCTCTATCAAGAGATGAATTATTTGCTGGCACTATATAGTTTTTAGTTTTATCAGAATGTGTGTAAACATGGTAATTCCCATCTGTATTCTTCTCCATATGAGTAAACACTTGGAAGTTCCCATCAGTATTATCCGATCTTATATGAGTTTTTTCCAATTCTTCTATCGGACTGTTCCGGAACATCGGTCTAAGAACCGCTAACTCTCTCTCTTCAGTCAATCTATCATTATCTTTGTACACTATTTCTTCTGAATAATCTTTTTTATACGTTTGTAGCACCTCATTATTTCTATATTCAAAAACATCTTTATATTTATTATATTCTACTTGTCTGGTATCAAACACTTCCACATTATTAGTAAATTTATCTGTTATTTTAATAGCGACTTCTTTACTTTGAGCCACGGTCACATTTGGAGCACCTTTTTTAGTTTTTGTTTTGGTTTTGGGAGGTTGTTTCTTGTCTAAGATACTTCTGAGTATAGGAAGTCTGTTGGTGGTGGTTTTCTTTGTAGGTTTCACATCCAGGGTTTTGTTGGTCTTGGTGTCGTCAGGTTTGGTCTTGTTGTCCTTGCCGTCTTTGTGTTTGGGCTTCATGTCGTCGAGCCTGATCCGCACCTTCTCGTGTATGAGCATGTGCCGGCGCAGGTCGTACGCGACGCGGAAACATTTCTCGCATTGCGAGCATTTGTAGGGTTTACTACCTGAAAAACATTTCTCTTATTAATTATGACTAATATTATAAATGTAATGTTTGGATGAGTGTTGGGTTGGTTAAGAGTTTGTGTTCTAAACGCTTGAATAGATCTAGATGAAATTTGGTACCGATATAAAACAAAGTCTAGAGTAAAAATAGGATACTGTTTAATTCAGAATAATGCAGGATGCCTAGGGAAATTTAGGTTTTTGTGTATTTTTATTAACAGCTAATAAATAAATTACTTTAACTTTATCGGTTTAAGAGGAATTAATATCTCATAGACGACAAGTTTGTGTCATTACCCTTTGGACAAGAACACTTTTGTGTCAGTAAAAGTGTTATAAGGTACACTTGTTAGATAGTTATTATTGTTGTGTGTGTGGCGCAGTGTGTTACGCAGTGTACGGTGTGTACGCAGTGTGTGCGGTGTGTACGCAGTGTGTGCGTAGTGTGCGCAATGTGTGCGTAGTGTGCGGTGTGTACGCAGTGTGTGCGTAGTGTGCGC
>NW_013525916.1:196540-196759 GCF_000836215.1 Papilio polytes
AGGCGGTAGGAGGAGGCGCGGAAGGTCTTGGTGCAGAAGTCGCACTTGTAGTTGCGCTCGCCGGTGTGGATGCGGCGATGTGCGGTGTGCGGTGTGCGGTGTGTGCGCAGTGTACGCAGTGTGCGGAGTGTGCGGCGACAGACCGGTGTGCGTGCGCATGTGGCTGAGGCGGTAGGAGGAGGCGCGGAAGGTCTTGGTGCAGAAGTCGCACTTGTAGTT
>NW_013525916.1:199402-206887 GCF_000836215.1 Papilio polytes
TGTCATCGAGTCAAATTAACCTATAGGAAACTTACGGCAGAATATACAAACGAATGTTAACCCTTAAATGCATGATTTTTTTTTAATACAACAATTAGTGAAAAAAGATGATTTTTCGAAATAGTTTTTCAACCTAAACGGCTGAATGGATTTCGATGAAATTTGGCAGAAATGTAGAGGATAGTCTGGAAGAACACAGGCTACGCACTTTTGTATTTTTAAATTCCACGCGGACGAAGTCGCGGGCGAAAGCTAGTAAACAATATTAAGTAATATTACCTTAGGATTCAAATGGGCTTCTTTAACGTGTGCTTCACACAGCTTCTGTTTCCTAAACGACTTATCACATTTGGGACAGTTGTACAAATCGAGTTTCGCTAAAGTTTCATATAATTCCGACTTGCTATTATCTTGAGGTATTTCTTTTTCTCCTGCCATCGTATACTGGACCTTATTGTGACAGGACAGAGTCTTGTCACTGGTCGTATATAGAATGTGTTTGTCTATGGGTTGGTATATAGATTTAGGTACGGTATTCTCTAGAGATAATTCTACTAAGGAGTCGGGGAGAGTTTGTACATTATCTACTATGCAGGTGTTGGTCATCTGGAAAAATACAAGTATTGTTTAAATTTGTTTATAGTTACATTAGAAATTATATAGAAATACATTAAAATTACATTAGAAAGGTTAGAGTTTTTTTTCGAAAGAAAGTGAATTTAAGGCACTTCTTTAAGGAATGTATTTTTTTCGAACAATGAATAATTAAAAAAGTCTTCTGCAATACTTACAGATTAGTAATAAACCATGTTTTTATTATGTGACCAAACTATTTAAACACTAATAAAGACATCATAATGTCACCGGAATTCGCCAAAATAGCGAAACGACTGCTGGTCACAGAAAATCCCATTCCCTGTCAAATCTACTTTCTCCCCCTTCCTTACATGAAGGAATTTTACCTTGAATATGTAAATAGGTATGTTTAGAGCTACCTTGTCGATGGCGAGGTCCGGCACAGGGTTCTCTATGATGATGGTGCTGTGGTCGTGCGCGTGGTGCTGGTGCTGGTGGTGCTGGTGCTGGTGCTGCGGCTCGTAGTGCTGTCGCAGGTGGTGGTAGAACTTGAGCTGGTCCTCGCCGTAGAACTCCCCGCACAGCTGACACAGCAGCACGGGCCGCACCTAGTGTTTATATAGAAAAGTTTAAAAAAATTCAGCCGTAGAAGTCGTACTACTTCCATTTTATATTCTACTAGCTGTTGCTCGCGACTTCGCACGCTTGATATTAATATATAGCTATGTCACGCAATTATAATATGATTGCACTAATGCAAGGTAGCTTTTTAATGATGAAAGAATTTTTGAAATTTCCCCAGTAATTTTTAAGCTATTTCAATACATAAATTAATATTAATGTTACCTTTTTATAACATAAGTATAGACATTTATAGTGAATTTCATTCAAGTCCATTCAGACGTTATATTATACAAGGTAACAAACATCCATCCAAGTAAGAAGTAAAATTTCAAACAGGGTTTTTTAGGTTTTTTGACTTATATAACTTGCTTCTATGCGCAGTAATCAACATCAGTGCAATATCCATCCATTATTTTGTAAGATGGAATCTTCTAGCAGTAGTTTATGATGTGTTTGTGTTTATCAGTGGTGTAGAGCGCAAGTGCAGTCCGTACCTGCGCGAGGTGCGGCGCGGCGCTCACGAAGCTGTCGGGCAGGATCTCCTGCGCCGGCTGCGAGTTGCAGTGGATCACCACTATCTGATCCTGCTATAGTTAAAATGTATATAACTAAAGGGAAATCGATGAACTTTAAAACAATTTAAATGAAATGGATGAAAGTTTAAAATATACTACGTTATACTAATCTAAAAACTTTCTAAATCAAATGTAAAAATTCCATCATATTCCTCTTTCTCCTTATGTCGTCATCTCAGTCACTCCCTTTTTGATCATGTCACCTTTACCACAATCCTTCCATCTCTTTCTATGTGTACCTCTACCGATGTACCTCAGTCATAACTAACATTCTCCTTGTTACATGCGATTCATCCCTCTTCATAACATGCCCATATAAAAATTTGTTATACATATTTGATGTGGTATTTGTCCGATAGCCGGATACTTTTGTAAAACAGTTCAGATTAATTTTGATTTTAATTTTAATTTTTTTTGATTATAATTTCGATCAGAAGAAATTCGATAATTCGACATTGACAGACGTTCGTGAGATTACTGGACTACTGTGATTGTCTTACGTACATGTCTTACATAAAAAAAGAGTGTGAAATATGTTTTAAGCTGTGCATACAAGACAAAATTAAGTAAGAAAAAATGTAAGTTACAAATAGGAGAAACATTCTCGGAAGTACATAATAAGCTAGCTCTCACCCGCGACATTGTCAGTGTGGAATAAAAAAAAGTAATGCTACATCTATACAAAATTTTACCAAAATTCATTCCGACTGCGGAATTTGTTAAAGTTTGTAGCCTAAACTGTTAGGCTACAAACTTTAACAAAAATCCATCATCTAACTTTCACATTTATAATATTAGTAACATACTAACTTGTTGTGGAGTACTACCGCCTGTGTTTCTTTTTAACTTCTTTGATATCCTCTTCTTATGCGGCAGACTCTTTTTACTTTGATGTTTTTGTATAGGAGAGGCGCTCGCTGCTATATCTAGTACTTGGCCATCTTGTTCCGTTAGCATAGTACTATCCTGGAAGGTAGTTTCATTATGTTACGTGATATAACATTTGCAATATGTATGTATGTATGGATGCAATAAATTTACCAATGGTGGTCCATTATACAGCCTCATAGGAGCGTCTAATATAACTGAAGCATCTACATCGTTCCTGACTGCAGATATCTGAAAGTTTCAATTACGTAAAGCAACAAAATATGATGCAATATAACATATAAAAATCTGCTATGTATGTTTAAAATGCAACAAATCTTTAAGCATAAATTAAAAGTATTTATCAAAAACTAGTTGTTCCCATGTGGCTTTATCCGCAGATACTTATAAAAACTTCGTTTTATTGTTTACATTTGTGGAATTATCAATTGCAAATGTCAAAATGACATGACATGATGACAATCCATGGCAATCTGGCTTCCTTGATGTTGGCAGCAACTTATGGTGTCTTTCCCACATTAGGATTTTTATCAAATTTATTTACCAACTAAGTTTAATGGCGTGAAAATATATAGCCTAAAGCGTGACACAAGTGTAGGGCATTTTATTAAAAAAAGAATTATCCAAAAATATGGTGTAATTGCTGACATCTTAGGCAACAAAGAAGTGTGTGTTTACGCTTTATTATAATAGTATAGAAGTATAGATAGATGAACATCTTATAGCTTTCTTTCAAATGATACTTTCAAATTCATATAAAAAATAGTATCATAACTTAAAAATATATCAAAACTGTGGCTTACAATAGTTTCCATAGGAGCCATTGATGTGTGTAAAAAGACACATAGTATAGACAATTAAGTAATCAATAAATTAAAAAGATTATTCACCATAAAGAATAAATGCAGGATAATTGTTATTGTAGTGTAATTTTTAATGGAAGATTGGCCTAATGTATGTAAAATTGTGTAAAAACATGTAGGGACTAAACTCCAGATCACCTCACCTTGTGATGAGCATGGTGGGGTGGCCGAGACAGATGAGCTACTATTGCTTCCAGTCGCCCCTCAGGGTCTAAGAGCTCTTCACTCCATTGGCCCTCATTCACTTGATCATTCACTGATACTTGTCTGGAAATTATAATACACTAGCTGTAGCATATGGATATGATTGCATAGGTTAAAAAAAATTTATTAGATAGCCTATGTTACAGACTGTCCTCAACATCTATGGCAAATTTCATCAAGATCTGTTGATCCATTTAGGAGATACGTTCTAACAACCATCTAAACTGTTATATTTATAATATGAGTAAGAAGGAAGATTTAATTTAATACATAAAATACCATTTTTAAACTAGGCATCACCTGTGGACTATGATTCCGCAGAGGATGTTTCCAAAGTACAACAAACAATTATTAGTTTTATAACATAACTTGGATTACTTTTTTGAATTCTGGTTATAATTTTTTCTATTTAATTCCCTTACTTAACATTTTAGTGTGGAAAACAGATAAGAAAATGACAATTCAAATTTCAAATCAGGGAATTTAGGTAATATAGCCAATTCCAGTTGTGGCAATACAGACAAGAATACTTTATCTTATCACAAAGTAAATATGAATTCTATCATATACAAGATATACAGACCTTATGTATGTGAGTTGAAAACAAACTTACAACTATGATATGAAAGTTAACTTCTAACAACTTTGTTTACATTTTATACATAAAAGTTATAACTTATTACCTGCACATTTGTGATGCTGAGAAGCTAAGTGGCTGCATCACTGTCACCACTCGACCACCGCCGTCGTCCTGCACGTTCAGTGCCAGAGAATTGGCATCCACATGGACACCCTTTGAATCCACAAGAAAATAATTATATACTTTACAACACTGTATTTGAATTTGGAGAAATTATCACATATCTCAGCTTTTAATAACAGTCTAATTGTTGGTTTTTAATTACATTTATTGGTGAATTTTGACAGATTTATTTCTGCAAATTTTATCTAATGCGAGTTATTGTTTTATCTCCCCTAATTAGAATGAAAGTACAAATATAAATAATACCTCTGTAGATTGGTGAGAATTGATATAATGTGTGACTGCATCATCATCCATTTTATCCTCTAGAAGATGGGAACTGACGCTCCTCATGATGAAAATATAGTATTGTATTTTTTGTTTATTCCATTCTTGTCTTCACCTTTGCTAGTTGACAGCTGTTAAGTGCAAGGTCGCTATTTATTTCATTCATTGAAATTTAACTTTAAAACGTTTGTAGGGAAATTTTTATGAAACGGTTTGATTACGTTGTAGGATTTCATCTGACATTGGTTATTTAAACAATGATTAATTACATTTTTGTAAATTTTAATGTCTTCTCCAATCGTCCATTTAACACGGCACAAATTGTTGCCATAATTTACCGTAATTCGGTTTAGTTATTTTTTTCTTCACAAAAGAAACTTATCTACATATGGAATGTCAGTTTGAATCACATTTCATCAACAGGATTTACAAAGATTTTTTCACTGTAGATATTTTTTAGTTTTGAGTCAATAACTTCATTATTTTTAACCGTAAAATAACTACGACCTTTGCTTTTAACGAGTTTTGTTTGTCAGCTTGACAGACAATGACAATATTGTCAAATGTCAATGTTATGTCATCGTCTTGCTCATTTCACATCACAATTTTATATGGATTTTCAATAAAACAATAATTTCGAGTTGTAATAATTTATTTTAATTGGCTTTGTCATGTTTCGTAAGACGTTAAAATTAAATTTACTAGCACGAGGCCATGAGGTAAGCCGCTAATTTAAGTATGTTATCTACTAACTTTTCGAAATTACATGCTGATAATTTTTTATGTTTGTTTTTGTTACCATTAAACAATGTGGAATTCTTTGATTACAATTATATCATTAACATTAACATTAACTTCAAAATGTGCATTGGACAATTGAAAAAAATCCTTCAAGAGTATCGAATTTGTTTTAATTAATTAAGTATGCATATTATGTATTAACATATTCTTAAAATTTCTTGGCAAAGAAAACTTTATTTTTCATGCATTGTTTTTATGTTTAGTATAAAGTATCAATTAATAAAACTTCAAACTTGAAGGTTTTCTACACAATTAATTTTTGATAAGAGCTGTATTGTCTTGACCTTTGACTTATTTCATTACATCAATTTGATCACTTAGAAGGAACAAAAGTGTGTCAAAATATGATATTTCTATGAAATACCTTTATAATTCAAAGGTACAAAGATGTAAACATACTAGTAAATTGGATGCTATTAGAGAAAAGTTAAGGGAAGGTCCAGGACTAGCGGATTTCATATCTGAGGATAGACCAGCTAACTGGGATGACTATGAAGGGAAGTTGAAACGAGAGAAAGGTGATGTTGAGAGATTGAGACTACCTCCCTGGTTGAAGACATCAATACCAACAGGTTAGTAATAAAACTTTGTTTAAATTTTAAAGGTTTTTATTTGATTTATTATGAGTCTGTCCCACTCATCTTTTATCTGTGGCTCATACTTTAATATTCATTCCACAGTAACTCCATTTGGATCAATTAATAGCCTAAGGACCTGTCCCACCACTGGCAGATGAAGGGTCAGGTAGCTTAAGCATGAAGCCACTGTCAGATAAGAAAATAAAATCTGATATTTCCATGACATACTTTAGATATACCATTTTTATCAGACAATTTGGTGGGACAGGCCCTTAGTGTTCTAAACAATGTTCTACACTCAGTATCCATTGCGTCTTGAATATATTTAGTAGCAAATAACAATCTGAACTTTAGGATTAACATTACTATGATGTGATTGTTATGATCATAATTTTAAGGTTCAAAATTCAGTGCATTAAAGGAGCAGCTCCGTGGGCTGAAGTTGAGCACCGTGTGCGAGGAGGCTCGGTGTCCCAACATTGGGGAGTGCTGGAGCGGAGGCAAGCATGGCACCTCAACTGCCACTATCATGGTAAGTCTAAAGTACTCTATTACTAACAGAATCATAGGTAATAATGTAGCACAACAGATTTTGATAGAATACCATTTTTTAATTACTTATGTTATATATGTAAAAAATTTTTAAAAATCAGCCCAGTAGTTTTTGAGTTATTTCAATACTCATAAAAATTCAAATCTTTCCTCTCTATAATATTAGTGTAGATGTAAATAAATGCTAGAATACTCTAAAAATTCCATTACAATTTACTAATGAGTGATGTATTTATTGAGTAGAGAGAAAAAGTACTCTTTTTCTTAATATTTTCTTGTGTTTGTAGACTTTTTTGATTACTTCTTTATCTACATTGATGCTGTGATGTGACATTTCCTTTATCGTATATTTCTAGTTAATGGGTGACACATGTACGCGTGGCTGCATGTTCTGTTCAGTGAAGACATCTAGGGCTCCGCCCCCGCTGGACCCGGAGGAGCCTCGCAACACTGCATATGCTGTAGGCCAGTGGGGTCTCGGGTACATTGTGCTGACTTCTGTTGATAGAGACGGTAAGTTTATCAATATATATTTTTATAGAAATATACTCGGGAAGAACTCATAGGCTGTTTACTACTTTTTTTAATTAAAAGCGGGCGAAGTCGCTGACAAAAGCTAGTTATTTGAAATTTTTCATTTAACAGATTCAAGATTCCGTTGTCCTTAGCTGTTTTTCCCGTATTAAAAAAATCCCTATATATTTTTTCACAGATTTACCCGACGGCGGGTCTTCGCATTTTGCAGAAACTGTCAGAGAAATAAAACGACAGTATGTATGAGTACTTAACATTTT
>NW_013525916.1:206994-232475 GCF_000836215.1 Papilio polytes
AATATAGAGACAGTGGAGAGACTTACCCCCTTCGTGAGGGACAGGCGAGCAGGGTAATGACGCTATTTTATTTGATACACAGTAGATTGGACGAGAGTAAACGATTATAGTTTTCAATGTAGTATGATGCATTGTCCAATAGATGGCGCTTTAACCAAACAATCAAAAATTGTTTAACAATGATTGTAGATGGCGCTGAACCGCATTTGTGTTGTGTTGTGTAACGCTATTTATAATTTAGTATTTTAATTTTGTTATAATTAAAAAAAAATGGTAATGATTAGGTTAATAATTGTTATTGTATACGTCTGTGCAGGTATCGTCAGACGCTGAAGGTGCTGGAGACGGCGAAGGAGGTGAACCCCGAGCTGGTGACCAAGTCCTCCATCATGCTGGGGCTGGGGGAGACTGATGAACAAGTGGAGCAGACTATGAAAGGTATCAATGTTTTTTTTTTCATTGATTATTTAAATTGTAAGCTATAAGAGAATATTACAAATTCGAACAGCCGAATATTTAATTAAAAAATCTTAACCAATAAAATTCGAACGTAATTGTAACTTACAATCTGATAGACAGACAGACAAATTTAAATGCGATTTTCGTTATCAGCAACGTAAATTCATCTGTTTTTTCAATCTATACTATTATAATAAAGCGTAAACACACACTTCTTTGTTGCCTAAGATGTCAGCAATTACACCATATTTTTGAATATCTATATTTTTAATAAAAAGCCTTACACGTATATCACGCTTTAGGCTATACATTTGAAGGCCATTAAACTTAGAAGGCAAATATTTTGGATAAAAACTCTAATGTGGGAAATGGATCACAAGTTGCCGTCAACATCGAGGAAGCAAGGTTGCCATGGTTTGAATATCATGTCATTTTATCATATGTAAAGATTGTAATGTTTCAGAGCTGCGAGCAGCGGGGGTGGACTGCGTGACGCTGGGCCAGTACATGCAGCCCACGCGCCGCCACCTCAAGGTGTTCGAGTACGTGACGCCCTCCAGGTTCCAGCAGTGGGAGCGGCGCGGCGCCGAGCTGGGCTTCCTCTACACCGCCAGCGGACCCCTCGTCAGGTCCTCCTACCGCGCCGGCGAGTTCTTCCTCACCAGCCTGCTCAAAAACAGGAAGGTTAAAACGGCTTGAACACCACTTACATCTTTATGGCCGGTTTCTCAGCTACATTTATACATTCGTTACTTATTGGTTCGATAACTTCATGATACGTTTCTGAACTATGTAACTTCAGTTGTTTTTCTAACAGCTATCGATATAGTGCCGATATCTAGGACAAGTCAGTATTGGCTTGCTGTCTATTCTGTATTACAGTAGTTTTACAAACACATAGTTAAATTAAATACTGTTTGAGTTTAAAGTCTGAATGTGGCTTAAATACGAAAAATTTCGAATGAAATAATCGATTTTTTTATTCGAAATAAAATTCAAATTCAAATTACTGTTATTATTTAAAGTGATGCAACACTGAAATGTATAAAATCACCTTTAAAATAGATTTAAATGTAGTGTAAGAAGGTTTAAAATCAAAAAGCAATCTGAAATAGTAAATTTGATATTTTTATGTAAATAAATTTTTGTAATTAATTACATAGAAGTAGGATATTGTGATAGAAAATATTTATCTGGTGTAAAATGTCTTCATTGTGTATATTTTGTTTTCTAACAATTGTTGCAATAAAATTGTTACTGTTATTACAAAATTAGTTTTATTTAACCCTTCTATTTCTTAAAAATCTATCACATTTCTTTCTTAACTTCTCTTCATATTGTAAAATTAGACTTAGGATTTTTTTTTCTGTTAATAAACCCTTTCCCCTCCTCAAGACCCCATATTTCGTACATATTTCTCTTCCATACATTTCTATCAGCCGTCTTATCTAATTTCACGCCCTTAAACATATCCTCTTTCACACAAGTTACTTTCTTGTTTTTTTTTTATAATATAAGTTGGCAAACTCGCAAGCGGCCACCTGAATCCACCGAAATGGAAAGCGACCGCTGCCCATAAACATCCGCAAATCCACTTTCCCTTCCCATCCTTTCCTCTTAAAAAAAGGGTGGGAAGGGAAAGGGACCAAAATTAGGCCTCCGGCACCACACTCATCAGACGAAACGCAGAATTGCTTCCACTTCACGCCTGTTTTCCGCGTGGTCGTGGTATTACACCGGGCGAGCCAGTCCATTCGTGCGAACATGTTAAAGCGGGCTCTACCACTGTTAAATCATGATATCATAATACCTAATACCTTAAATATCTTTACAACAAAAGAAAATAGAAATTTAAACTTTTCAACCATTTCTTTTGAGGATTTAATTACATGTTTTTTCTTAAATTTACTCTTTGCTGTTATCCTGTTGTCTATCGTAAGTATATAAGGTAACACGTCGCAATCGCGTCGCGCACGACTGGTCGCACCGAGAAGCGAAAAAACCAACACAACACAACCTGAATACTGAAAACATAACTAATTTATACTGAGATCACTGTTGGAAGTACTGGTAAATGGATGTGGCATAACACTATTGAATTTTATGAATTCACTACGTTTGCTTGATTAATTACAATTTATTCTGAAGAACAAACAGAAAAATTAGTTAGGAAATGTACAAATATGCTATTTATTGCTCATCTTACATTAGACTAAAAATTTCATGGAAATATTTGTTCGTATAATACTTGCGGGATAAAATGCCGCATCCATACTTTGCCAGATTTCATAGATCTGTGTGTATGATGCACGTATGGTCAGCAAAGGGCGCCGCGGGCGGCGGGCTTTTTGTGAGGTCGTGCGACAGTAACGCGCCAGTCCAACATACAGGCTTTTCAAGAAATAAATATAGATAAGCAATACAAGATCCTAAAGAGTATTGGGGAAGATCTTTGAACGGTAAATACGGTCAATAGACAATAGCTTTTAATGGATATTCTCTTCGAAATAATGCTTTACTCTAAAGTTCTATTAAATCCATGTTATGACTATATTTGATAAACAATTCCTTAGTTAGTGCAGAGTTTAATTGCGATACATTCCGTAGTTCCAATATAAAGGAAAAAGACCAGTTGCCAGTGTTAAAA
Organism: Papilio polytes; assembly: GCF_000836215.1. Classification (NCBI taxonomy): domain Eukaryota; kingdom Metazoa; phylum Arthropoda; class Insecta; order Lepidoptera; family Papilionidae; genus Papilio; species Papilio polytes. The sequence continues at coordinate 210,101 of NW_013525916.1, forward strand.
ATGAAAAAATCCCATACGATACTTTAGTATCGTATGTGATTCACTTAGTATTTCACGGACAAATCAATTGAATGAATGAATGTATGGGAGCACAGCGGGCAGCGGGCAGTGGGCAGTGGGCACGCGGTCATTCCCACGGCCACTCATCAAGTATGCGCGGCTCTGAATTTTGAGCGTTGCGTCGGAACGCAAACACGTCCCCGGTAAGCCGTTACAACGCCCACTTTATAGGTATGGCCGCAACACGCGCCTCCCGAATTTATCGCATTTGCCCGATTTGCTTCCAGTTGTAGTGTGCACTGTGCACTGTGCACGCACATGCAACAATTTATTAGCTGATGTAACGCATCCAATTTAACTGGAATTGTAAAACAACAATTTTGCTGTTAGTCTATATTGTCTGTTGTTTAGCGTTTTCCAATTATTTCATGAATTGGACGAATAGATACGCGATTGGCATGTCTCGTGTTCGCACGAGAACCGTTTAATTGTTTTTATATGAGCTTCTAAATTCGTATCGAATCTGGATAGAATCAATCTTAAAGTAAAGTACATAGTTAAAGGTACTTCTCCAACACATTATGTTTAATTGCACTTCCCTGTCTCTAAGTCGCCGCGCTGCAGGATCCGAGTCTATTTTAAAATATAATACGCTTTTATTTTTGGTGAATTCCGCGAGCGCCTCTAGGGAGAGAAAGCTAATTTCAATTTCATTTAGTTCTGGCGCGATTCCATGCACCCGCCATAGATGAGGCGACCGCTCTAATAACAGAATTGTCTCTAGTCGTACATAAAGTGCTTTCCTTATTTTCTCTACTTCTAAAAATCTTTAGTTTTCCTTCTGTTTTCCTCCATTTTTGTTAAAAGTTCATAGTTATATCAACGATGCATCCAAGTTTCAAGTTGTGTATATATTGATTTCAGTGAGTAAACATGGAAGCTAAGTTCAAGTAAGTACTAATTATTCAGTTATTAAGTAATTAGGATACGCTTCGATGATTTAATTAGTAGCTAATCCAGCTCTACTGTGTCAGGAGAACATTAACACATATCTATGTTCGTAAATATACCTATGACTTGATTTAACGCAACAAGGATAAAGAGAATTATTTAGTTAAAGTTCCACTTATGAGATCAAATAGATGGTTGAATATTTCTACAGTATTATACTTTATTTGTAGTATATCTTCAATTGTTATTTTAGTATCTTGACGTGTCTACATTAGCATAATCTTTGCGGGCTTGCAGGTCGGCTGGCGGGGCTCTCGGGAGTGTCCTGTAGGCAGTAGGCGCTAGGCACTAGGCAGATTACACCCGCTCTGAGCTCCGATACGCAATTCCATTCGTTGCAAGAGGATTCCGCATTTTTATCGCCGCCACTATTCGATGCCTTTACTATAAAGTTGGCCGCGGATCGACCGCGGGATTTATTGATACTATTTTAGACCTGAAGAATAATTTGTAGGAACGTGTTTGCCTAAGATTTATATAAGGGTTTCTTAAATATTGATATCCTGTCCAGTCTTGCGCTTGTTTATGTGAATATATTTGTTTCATTATAGGTATATCTTTATAATTCTTAAGATATCAGTTAAGAATTTGCGTGAAATTAGAAATAAAAAGGTAGCAGGAAACTAGTTTTACAAAGAAGAAACTACTTGTATAGAAAAGACAATTTAGAAAAAAAGCAAGTTCCACCTTTCATTAAAGTTAAGGAAAGATTTTCTGGCGCGCGGCCGCGGCTTCGTTTGCATTTTTATTAGTTTTAATTTGATCGCACGCTGCAGGCTGCAGAGACTCGAACGGTTTTGTCTACTGCTCGGAGAACGATCAGCCTTTCAACAGAAATACAAGTAAACTTCCCCGCATTTCTCTAATCTAATCAAATATAGATAGAAATGAAGTTAGCAGGAATAAAATACAGTATTTTTTATGTTTACTTCGTATATTAAAAAGATCTTTATCATTATCAGCTACACATACATCCTCACTGAGAGGCTGGATCCCTACCCTTAATGATTAGGCCATAGTAAACTATACTGGCCCACTGCAGGTTGGTTGACTTCACTAATATCTTTGATTTTCTTTGTAGATTTGCAGGTTATATCATGATGTTTACCTTCACCGGAACAACTTCGGTTAAAAATTATTTTTCTTAAAGTGCTGTGTTCTTTTAAACTCAGGCGATCATTGGGGGCTAAATATTCATCGAAAAACACATTGGGACATGGTGGGATTCGAACACATAACGGTTACAAGTGCTTAACCTCTGAACTACAGCGGCACTTGTACTGCATAATTCTGTCTTGCAAAATACTTATTTGTTTTGATTCTCTACAAAGCTAAAGTATGCTTTAACCAGTAAAGCATATAAAGTTAGGTTATATTAGGAGCTGTAAAGTATGAGTAAGCTGCAGGGGCGTTCAGTCCGACCCTGTCCAATTTCACGCCTCAATGCGCGCTGTAATTCAGGAAATAATGCAGCGGGATGCGACCTAACTCTAAAAAGCCCAGCTCTCATGGTGCCATACGCCGCAGCGTCGGCTGATAAATTGTCTTTGGTACTAGTAACAATCATATTACTATTTTCTAGTCATCACGTGACTTTACTAATAGTAACATTGTAATATTTCCAATTGCAGCATTTCTTACCTTAATTAAATTCCGAATCCAAATACTTTACTTATTATCTTACTCCAATCGTAGACGCTTTATTTTGCTATACATAATTAAGATATTGAATAAGTATTTTTGTTCAACACTTAATCGGCCGTTGCTATAGAAACCAAATGTAATGTAAACTAAACAGTATTAGCATGAACCACTCGAGAGTCGGGCGCCGGCGCCGTGTACACTGGCCGAGAGCTAATGCGTCTGCGATTGCTTAACCATTGTGCAGGCTCCTTAGGAGCAGAGGATAGGGTACTTCCTACAGCCATTGGGTAGCTTTCACTGAACATTCTAATACGCAAATGTATTATAGACTGATTTTACATTAATATGCGAATTAGAAAAAAAAAAACGTATTTATTCAATGTATTTTCGTGTTCATTAAAGCTTTTATTAACTAGATTCAAACTCTCAAATATCTACGACAATTTCGTAGCATACAAATAGTGTGATGGCCACTGTCTACGTTTCTACAGACTATTTTACAATAGATTCCGAGCTTTTATACCTTCTAAGTCAGTGTCGTTATTAAGTTAGTATCAAGATATCCTTAGTGTAATATAATATTTGAGAGGATATGTCCAGGCGCCGAGCGCGTCGGCTCGTGAAATTGGTCAGCGTCTGGACGTTTAATGCAGAACCTTCGAGAATAAATGGATATTAAATAAAATTTAACATTACATAGTTACAGTGGAATATATAATTGGGAAGGTACAACTGAATTGTAAATAGAATAACTGTAAAATGTACGTTAAAAAAGATATTTTGTAAACACAGTCGAAATAGATTCCATGCAAACGGAGCTAGGAATAATTGCTACCAATTAAAATTTAAAACCTCGAATGCATGAATCACAAAAAAAAGATCTAGATACCAATTCGAAAGTTGGTCGGTTTTTTTTAAATACTAGCTTTCATTATCAAAAGCTTTAAATTTAAAACGTATATAGAAAACACAACAAAGCTTTAAGCGTAAGGTGACGTTAAATCACAGATAATTAATACGACGTCTTAATGTAATTTAGCGGGAGCTCAAACTTGACTCCTTGTCTCAGTAAACGTTGGTTAATCTTGATTAAGCGCACAAAGTCTAGCCGCTGCCTTCCTAAGTACATCAATGTCGTACGGGATCCGATATATCCGATACTCTGTTGGGACGGATATTTGTAAATAATTCTTCCGATTACTTACTTAAACCAATTTTAGTACTGCTTTTAGTAACTACGGTATAATACAGTTGGAAAAAGCATGCTAGAAAACTCGCGACTTGTCAGTTACAAGCAACCTTAAACTTAAAAATAATGATATCAGAAAAGTCTGTGAGTAAATTGCAATGAAATGTTGCAGAACTCGTCAAGTGGTTTTTCAAGATGTGAATATTCGGCGTTGGTCCAAATGCAGGATAATTATAGAAGCATGGCTGGAGCGAAGCCGAGTGATGCCGAGTGAAGCCGAGCACCGCCGAGTGACGCCGAGTGGCGGGAAAGTACGGCCGGTGTAAACATGCGTCTATCGTTGGGAAAAGTGCACACGCTACATGTCGAGTACCCGCCACATCCGGCCGCCTATCACACCGAGATACTATACAATATTAACTATTTATACTAAAAATAACTAAATTAGATCTATTGGTTCAACATATATTTACTGTTGAGGATTTTAATATGTAAAACGGAAGAAAAAATATTTTTATGGTTAAAAAATTGTGTTAATTTAATAAAATTGTATGTTAATTTTACGTTGCAGATTTTTATTTTGATAATCTTTTGTAAGATTTAATTAGCATCAATACCGTACATATACGGTGTAATGCGCGGGCACGTGAAGTGCGGTGCGGCAGAAAACAGCTAGCGGACAGGTAATTGGTTGGAAAGTTCAACGGATCGCAGTTACGGTTGCAATAGCAGTCGCAGATCTCGTGACCTCCGCCAAGTGCTCATTAATATCGCAAATGACGGAATGTTGCCAGCTGCCCCATATACGAATGTTGAAATATTTTCCCGATTATTTAAAATATGTTGCAACTCCTACGAACCGTATAACTTTACTTGAAGAGTTTTTAAACTACTCTCAATAAAATGCTGTTAAGATACTTACTTTTAATTCGAAGTATTCCGTCCGCGAGGAGTTAAAAAGAAACAAAACTCAATAGTCTATGTGTCCTATCAGACTACCATGTACATCTATGCCAAAATCACCGAGATCCGTTCAGCAGTTTAGGTCACAAAGTCCAAATATCCATCCTTTTGAACATTTATAACATTAATAAGATATAGAGAAAGGAAATAACCACGTTATATTACGAGTTGAAGAAGATAATTCTACAAGTTTAGTGTAGCAAGGCAAGGACGTAGGTGTAGTGTGCAGAGATATTAGTTATTGCTTTAACCAATTTGTACAAAATTGAAGCAAAACTAATTCACAAACTGATACGTTTTAGTTTACGATAGCGAATTTTGTAAACTATTCGGAAACAAGTTAGTTAACGAGGCGACTCTCACAAACTTGAGCTCGCTTCCTGTAACTTTGAACAACTTGGAGATCACTTGAAAGGGTCATAATTCATGCTCGACGATTAATTTCATAAAGGTATCGTTTGGTGCACGAAATATAACATTTTATGTATAACTTTTAGTTTACAAAAAACTCGTCTTAATACTCACCAATGATATTCACAAAAACATCCCTAAAATGGCAATTTTATCCAAGACCCACCAATAAAACACCATTTAATCTAAAACTGACTTCAGAAAAGTCAACATTTGAACACGAAACGCGTACATTCGCATTAAAGAGGAAAGAAAAGTTAATAAAACCGATATAAAATTAAGTCAACAAGCTTCTTCGAAAATTATTCATAGAGGACCTTCTGAGGTGCGAACAGGGGACGGGACTAGAGGTACGCGGGCGGAGGGAAGGGTAACAGTCTTCATGAATTGGAAATGTAATTTGGATCCGTATATATATGAGCGAACAATTGTTTTCAGGGAATTGTTGCTACCGATTTAAGTGATATACATTTATGACGGGAAATGTAAACTGCGTCGCTTGGCCTTCCAATGAGATGGAGTTTAGTAGCAAGAATACACATATCAATATTCGGACTTACAGTAAATAATGAAGAACACATCGTACAGTTACTTAAACAAAAGTTTGTGCCATATAAGATAGACATAAAACAAAAATAGGATTGTAACGTGCTTGTAAAAAACAACAAGATTTAATAAAATATTATTGCCTGTGTATTTATTTCCACGAGGACATTTATCTTGAGTTTTATATCCTAAAGCGTTTGTGCGCTTCTGCCATAACATTCCAATTGTAAGCACGACTCATAGCCACGTCTACCCTCTTCAATTTCATCCCGCTAACATAAAAACATTGACACTAGCAAATAAACAGAGGAATTACCTGAAATAGAGACGGTCCTAAGTGCATTTCGCGAGCGCAATCCCATTTCGCAGCACGGCCACGTGAGACAATCAAGCGCGCGCCGAGCGACGCGGCGTCGGTCGCTTACAGCGCGCGGTACGACTACCACACGATACGACTACTGTACGACTTGACCTTGTAATTGTAGTAACATCGCTAGCAGGACGGATATTTTAGATATTAGTATCATATTTAGATATAATCAAACCTTTAACATGACAGGATTTTAATTCACGTTAACAATTATCAAGTAAAGTGACCGAAAGATTTGTTCAGCCTTCAGCAAATTTTGCTAATTTTGCACTCTAATATTGCTAAGAGTAGGTGACAAATCAAAGAATTAACACTTTTACTAGATTTATTCCAGTAAAAAATATCGCTTACTTTATTATTTCGCTATCTTTTTACGTATCTACGTAACGATATAAAAAGTCGTTGAATATAAAAAGGCTGTACCCCAGTCAACAGAGCTGGGCCATCTCGTCTCGTAAAACACACGCTTTACCGAGTTATTATACGGCGACGTTTTGTTAGAACGACCTCCCGACGCTCCCCGGCGCTGCTCGTCGCGTCGAATCTAAATTGCTGTGAATTTTATGACAACTATTTAGCAACTAGTGTCGTCGGCGTGCGGTCACTTACGTTATACGATTTTTTCTTTTCACAATTTTGTGTTTACGTAAGGGGTATGAATTATGTATATTATGTGAAGCCTTTATTTAAAAGGATACATTACAGATTAATAATTAACAGCTGGCATTTGAATAACTGTTATTGTTGTAGTCGCTTATATTTTTCTTAAACTGCTTAAAAAAATAATATTAATTTTTAGTTAGTATTTAAATAAACGCAAAGTAAATCTTAGTTCGATGCATCTTTTATTATAGCTACAGGGAAACTTCAAATAAAAATATATTCCTAAGAAATGTTTCCTCAAGTTGCGCATTTCTGACTATTTTAAAATTCACGATATATTTTCTCGAATATCTTTCAAGAGATATTCTTCCACTAAAGTAAAAATAACGTCGTCTGAGAAGAATGTGTTGTGTAGAGTAGCTACAGGTAGACGGATATCGTTAAACCGAGCGACGATTTCTATTCATCGGCGCGCGGCCTCTGGAGATTGGAGGGCTGTGGCTGATAGATAAACGCGCCTCCCACCAACCAGTTACACTGCACACCAAAATTATTGAACAGTATTTAATTAATTTTATATTTAAAAAATGATTTAATTTATTTTTTGAATAAAGCATTTGATATCCTCATTTATTTAATTTCAATTTATATTTTCAAGGTGATTGAAATTCTAGTAATCTGCATCAAGTCCTATATTTATATCTAAAAAAATCTTTTAACTTACCAGCATATTAGTAAATGAATACAGTGTTAGTATACTCGATAAGTGATCAAAGTTTAACGCTCCTTTCAGTAGGTTATGTAGGTTTTCCTTTTACTAAATTAAATATATTTTTAATCATATATTTTTTTAAAAGTGTCCGATATTTTTGCAATAGATTGTAATAACTAAGAACGTGTGCGCTTGCTTCTAGGTAATTCTATTTTTAATTAAAGCTCAAGTTGGCGAGTAAAAAGTTCCGCACAATGCAAATGAATGTCCCGTAGAAAAAAGTACGGCGTATCCTCAAGCTAAATCTATCAGGGTATAGACAGAGGATCTAATCTGGTTTCACGATTGGATAGCTCCTGTTCAGGGCAGCCGGGATTCGAATCGATTATTTACTGCGATAGTTCTAACCTTATCGGTTTATTTACGTCTTAAGGGTAGCGTAGGGGTTGGGATATGGAAATCCCTTTTCTGAGTCCAATAAATTTATGATAGAAAAGTACTTGGGTTATTTTGAGACTTGTATAGATTTCAAAGTTTGTGTACTTTAGATTTTAAATGCGTAACAAGTGCCTCATATACTCGCAATACGTTTATATACATACACGTAAATTATAACTTCTTGTAATGTACTGTGTGTACTAAATATTTTTTAAATTATAATTACTACCTAACATAACACAATACAAACATGGTTTCCATGTCTATTATATTTATCCAGTCAGCGTTATTATCTTCACATCGGTGAAGAAAATCAGTAGTGGTATCAGTCGTTAGACAATCAGTGTCGCAGCCAGTGCAAACAGCCCTGTAATCAGACGTTGTCGCGACGCTCGGCTTCCAGAATTAGTACAGACAACGTAGCATGTGGTCTGAGGTTGTGTACTACATGGATCCAATTCTCTTGCTTAATCATTAGACTTCTGAATATTTACTAATAATAAAGATAAGATCTGAGATGACGTATGATAGAGTTATTTTGAGGATGAAAACTCGGTGCGCCTACCCTACGGGAGTAGGATAAGGCAGGGGAGATGATGATGATGAATGAAGCTGCTTCAAACTGTTATTGCAAATGAAACTACACTTTGTAAAAAACACTAAAAAAGTAATTCAGATTAAACATTGCCTTTAACCATGAGCCCTTTGATGTATTCGCTTGTGCGCTTTACGCTAATTAAAACCCTTATTGATTGTGAGTTCGCGGAATGGATTTCAATATGAATTGGAACTCGAATATGCAACGATTTTAGAGGGTTTAATGTTTAATGGAATGGCGTGATTCGATTGATGTAGTGCTTTAAACTATAGTCATTAAAATATTCACAGTTTACATTTATTTAAATAAACACATTTACTTTTTATCCAGTCTTCTAAAGTTTTCGCAGACACAATACTATCAACGCAAACTGCAGCAACTTAATAACAACGGAAACTTGCTTTAAAATTTTTGTTCGGAATCGTTCCACCCCATTCCGGTTAGTGAATAAATAGAAATTACAGCAGCAGTAACGATACATTCTCACAGAGTTAAGCTGCGGGAGGGGGGTCATTGCAGACTGCCTGACTACCTGGCTAAACCTAGGTCCACCCGCTGCCTATGGTGTTACTCTGTAATCAGCCATTCCTATGCAAATTCGCTCGCTGAACCAACTATGGCTTTATATAAAGTTGTGCACTCTGATTAAGGACGTAGTATTCCATGCTTCCTATTTAATGCTCTTACAATATGGTATACTCAATATGAAATTATGTTTCATGACCAATTATGAATTAACTCGAGAACAAATATAACATAAAAAAAACTGAAATCTAGTCTTCAATAATGATTGTAATAGAAACAAAATAATCTGACTTCGAATTATGTTCGCTCGTTGACTTAAATGGATCGAATGTAGTGTTCGTAGTGGGAGTCCGCACCTCAATGTTTGGAACGACGTCGCTGTAGGAGTAAGTGAATTCTCCCTTTATGCAGCTACTTGACTTGGCTACAGAAGGTTTTATCCTTTGATTACACTTTGGTAGAGTTTTGAAGAAACCCGATGAGACCCGCGCGGCCGATAGATGAGAATTGTTGCTGAAGTTTTCCTTTTGTCGTCCGACGTCGCAAGGAAAAGCCGATCTACAGATAGACTTTGTTTCACCAATTCTTTTGCTATCATTTAATGTTTCAAAGTTTGGTATACTAGTTTTTGATAGAATGTTCTCGAAACGCTTGACAACTGCTTTTTATTTGTTGTAAAAGAATTTCATTTAACTGCAAAAACATTCGGCTCTTACAAATTCTTTTATCTACATTTTTCAAGACTTTGCCCAACTACAAATGACTAAGGGTTATACCTACCACTGGCTAATACAGATCAGATAACTTAAAAAAGTCGTCACTGTCAGATAAGAAAACAAAATCCGATAATTCAATTATTTTACACGTTCGATTGTTATCAGGCAATTTACAATTTGGTGCGACAGGCCCTTAGAATCGATTGTTATCAATAAAAAAAAATAATATAATCCTAAATGAGTGCGTAGAATGTAGAGTACTTTCCATGAGAGAGTAAACATGCTTACTCTATTCTGTTAGTCTGTGAAAGCGAGTAGTAACACTGGTCACGTCGCCAGCTTCAAGTCGCGCCACCAAAAATAGTTGCACGAAACAGCATCGGTTGTGCCAAGTCGCTTCATTAGGAATAACGTGTCTGTCCCACTACTGTCTCAGCGCAGCTTGTGTGACTTGTGGACTGGATAACACGTGACTCGCCTCACATATATCGCGACTGCTGAATGGCGGAAAAACTAAAGCGAGATTTGTTCGAAAACTTTTAAAATTTATTCATTGTTTTCAATGTTAGATACAGAAATACAAGTAAATTAAAGAAACAACTCTGGAAGTAATAAAATAAACTCCTCATTTTGATACAAACAAAACATTTGCACTGTTTGTCCGAACTTTCTATTGATAAGCTGTGAAGGGCCGAAGTTATCGTGCAATGTAAGGGTACACATTGACTGCCGCGACCAACTGGTGACTTGCTCGGTGTCAGCTGTCATAGATTAGCACTATGTAGACAGTTCACATTTCGATTTACTAATATAAATATCACATAATGTATCGTCTCTTTGATTCATATAAATTAAATTATTATAACGCATAATATAGACTATTATAACATGTTTTATATTTTGCCACACTTTTTCAATATTATTTTCATATCACATTTCTTTCGTACTTTATGGTACGTCAAACAATTTTGGCCGTTTTACTTCATTTTATTCTCAGCTTCCTTGATCTATGACATGGGCATTGGTCATCTATTTGCATTGGAAATTCATAATAATCTCATTACCCTGACGTTCCGGCACCCTTTGATTGGGGAGGGTAATTCTGTTTGCACGCGCTGCCGGCGCCGTCGGTCAAACGGACCCTATTGATTTTTGTTATTAAACAATAGCCTTTAGTTAGCGCGGGTCATGTTGACACTTATTTTTATCGTCCTGTACAAACTCTAATAAAAACATATTATGTTATATTGATTTAAACAAATGAAGAATCGTTACAATGTTGATCTAATCATTTATATGGTGTAAACTGACACTGTAGCTTCAAACAAACATAATTAAAACTTACAATTCCTGATGATAGATAAAGCATGGCATAGATAAGGCAGGATTATTATATTCTTGATAGAAAATATAAATAATACCTGCCGGTCTAGAAGACCTGTATAATACGAACTAAATTAGGTCAAATAATCATTAACTACAACATTTTAGGTATATGTAATCTTTTAAATGCTTGGAAACAAGCCTAATCTTAGATGAAATAACAATAAAATAATTTTCTTATTTCTTTGGTTGCGGTCGCAAGAGGCCGGGAGTTGGCGTTCGTTTGTTGTCTCAAAGACAAAGCGGCTTTCCTTGTCTAAACCTCAAACGATAAATCCATTGGTGTCCGGTGCAGCTTATACGGCGACCCGCTGCGCCAGCCCACGCTGTAACAGATACAAAAATAAAATAACCAACAATCGCCCTTAATACAAGGCATTAAGGTCTCTACCAACTGATAATATAACGTTGCAACATCGCAACGAAACAAGTTAATTTCGATAACTACTTTGTGATTTTAAACCTTACTACTTTCGAGATAAGGGTCACGATATATGAATGTGTATCGAAGGATTATAGATAGTATTCGGATCGCAGCTACGTCTTGTTTGACTTTACCGCATGTCGGATTTAGTGCAAATCGTTTAAGAAATATCCATAAGAAACGCATAAGAAAATCTTACTATGGCAACATTAAAATAAAATAATACGAAAGAAAGCAAGAATGAAATTACGAAATCAACCTGCACTGTTCTTCCATACATTTCTATAAGCCATCATATCTGAATTTACTTCTTAAAGCATATCCTCTTTCACACAATAAATACATACTTTCTTCGGTGTTTCACTGGCGCTACTTTTACTACAATATAATTAATTTGTGAGTTTTGACAGCTTAGATAGTCTCTCCACGTTTTAAAAATGGTACAGTTGCATTGGTAGTATTAGGGATGTAAAGTAGCATGGTATTTATGGGCCCATAGCCAGTGTCCTGGAACGCTTTATTGTCCGTACAGATACATAATTAGGCGCGCGGCATCAGACAGGTCGCGCGCAGTTTGTGACGGAGCATTGACCACGATTTGTGCACACGCGTTTAAGGCATATGTTAACTGTATATGTTATTTACAATGTTGTTTCTGTAAATAGTCAAGTAATATTGTATTTTTACTGTATATCAAGTCGATATTTCATGTAATAGGATTGAAATTCAAATATACATGACCTGATTTAATATTAAAATTCAAGGAATTTTACAATCGATATATAAAATTCGTTGGACAGTTCGTTGTAAATATAAATAAGAATAATTCAGCCTCGGCTGTATCGCATTAAATTAATGGCAAGTAATTTTTTAACATAAAATATTTTTGCGTGTGTGGTGATTTACATTCGCTTCCAGCCGACTGCGTAAATATCCGATCTCACTGGATATATATTACAAATTAAAAATTAATATCAATTATTTTACTTGCTGTTCCAACATCTCGTATTGCTAACGTGATTTCGGAATCACTTACAATAATCACATTCAGTTAAATCTATTAAACTACGACGATTTGTTGCAACAATATTAAGCAACATTACCACTATCTTGAGCGTGGGTGGTCAGTGGTTTAAGCACTTGACTTGTAATCTACAGGTCTTAGGATCGAATCCCGTCATGTACCAATGTGATTTTCGATTTTTCGAATTTTCATATGTACATAATTTACCCGACGTTCTTACGGTGAAGGAAAACATCGTGATGCAACCTGCACATATCGGCGAAGAAATTCAAAGATATGTGTGAAGTCAACCAACCCGCAGTGGGCCAGCGTGGTTGACTATGGCCTAGTCATCCCTGATTAGGGTAGGCTCCGAGCCTCTCGGCGGGGACCTAGTGAGCTGGTGATGATTGACCACTATCGTCTAATGCAATGAATTGGAACTAACATGAATCATCCCAACTTCATCGCCTAGTTTTCTTAAAACCTTGTCCAGATCATCAATGTATCGATTACAAGACCTACATATACTGGTCGTTTGAACGCCATCGTAGACTCAAATAGCCCGATCGTGTTTTAACTGTGTCTAAATAAATCATCGGTATAAAGAAAAAGGTGTTCAAGATCTTTTAAACAAATAATTTGGATAAAATTCTATGAATACCTTTTTTCATTATACAATATCTGTTTCAAAATGAACCTGTACTTTAGTAAACAAAAGTTTGCACGTTAGCGAAACAATAACAATGAGTCAGCATAAAACTTTAGTTGGCTCCGCAGCTTCTTTGGTGTGACATAAATCAAGGTTGCGACTTCCCAGTGCCGTGTCGTAGCCGGAGCCGGCTGCATCGCTAAACTTGCGATATAATTACGACACTGGGGTGTCCGTTCACTTGTACTTTCATTATTCTTGTTACCTGTTTCCATTGACAGACAAAACAGAATTTTTTTAACATAGTTTTCATGCTAGCATCAATATCAATCTGTCTATGTTGTCTGTCTGTCTGAATTACGTTGATATTCTGTAATAACATATTTAATGTAAGATTGTTATGTTAATAAGATATGATTCCATACTTAGAAATTAGAAGTTCATTTTAGAAACTGACTCTTATTGTTTAGTATTAGACCTCTACCCCTATCTCTCCTAAAGTAAAGTAAACCTAAGGTAAAGGAAATTGTAATGCCGTATCGTATAATGGAAACATGCAAACAAACAAGTGGAGTGTCGAGTCTGCAGTAACACGTGGCGGTAACGACTGGAAACTGTTTGATTTAAACACGCAACAATTGTGTCTACGACTCTACGCCGTAGCTTGTCTACGGCGGTCTACAGGTGCTCATTTATACAATTAAATAAATGTACGAGTAACATAAGTTTCTAATAAATAACTCTGATGTATGTAAACAAGATAAACTGTAATTGGGCTTAATTAAAGTAAGAAAAAACATTATTTTTTTAATGTAGCATTATAAATTGTCTATCAAAAATACAAATTTTCTTGATCGTCATTAAAATGTTCCGAGAAACAAATTATCCGTTCGGCAAAGAAAACGCGAAGTAATGAAGTGATATTTAACAAATAACTGGAGTAAAAGGAAGTAATACTTCGTGAAATATTCCAATGAAATATGTATTAAATCTGTGGCCGGCGGGATTAAGCCGCTCAGGGAGATCGGATATTAACAGGTACGGCGACCACTCCGAGCGAGGCGAAGAAGAAAAATGTTTATCGTTATTAGACGGAGATATAAAGATTAAAAGAATAGTTTTAATATCATGTCTTACATTATAATAACAGTGTTCTTATCCTTTTTTCCCAAATTGAAAATTTTGGCAAAAATGTTATTCTGTATTAAAAGTCAAATAAACATATCCTGTTACGACAATAATGATTTCAGATTATTAAACACACTTGTAAAATATTGATACGATTTCAGTGACGTACTTATAATATCGATACGATAGCTTAGCTTGCACTGTACGACAGGCGTTATGCGAGGTGTGCGGGAAGCAAAGAATTTAATCTACAATGAAAGAAGTCAGAGGTTCTTTGTGCGTGTAACCCCCGCACCCTCCCGCGCCCCCGCCCCGCACGCGCCCGAATGTCATCTGAGACGTTCATTTCGGATATCATGACAATCACATTTTATTGATGTGGCATTTTTGTACCGTTAATTTATTATTGGAAACTTGAATGTGAACAAACCTTTATCGTTATTGTTTTAATTTACATTATTTTAAAATTTTTATTTTCTGTGCCACAGATCAATAAGTAATGTCGTATTGTTTAATATTAATAAAGGTTGGATAGGTGATTAAAATTTTCGAAATAAGACCTTAACTAATATAATATTAGAAAGATAGGAATCATCACATAGATTGTCATTTGTCATATCCATTACTTTATCTTCGGTATCCAAGTTTCCTTACAATTCAATATGATCCCTTTGTTGGCGGTTTTTCGCTTTAATAAATGCGACGGCGCCAAGCCGAGGTCCAATAATATTGTCACCTCGGCTCTTAGTGCCACGACTCTTAAGCGGTTACCTTTTCACGGGGTGTTTATTTAAAAAAATACTTTCTATCTAAGATTAAATATTCATTTAAAGGGCTAATATTTAGATCATGTTAATAAAATCATTCTTAACTTAGATTGTGCCCAAGTTTAAATTTCACTCCGAATTAAAATCATCTTTCGTGTTACACTGCGAATTACATTTGAGATTTTGCAGAAGCAGAATCTTTAACAATTCTATTTCAATTTCAACTCACCGACATTACAATATTATAAACATAAATTGGGAAAATTTCAACGAAACGGGTCGAAGAGTTTTAATTAAAAATATAGCAGAATTAGAAATACAATCAAACAGTTCGTTTGCCTCTCTAATGTAGAGTAACAATTGCTTTAATCTTATTAATTTATGTTTAACTCAGTTATGCACACAATTAAATTGTCTCAAATATACTTCGATGTTTTATTTAAATATACTAATAAACTAGTTTGCTATATTTTACTTTTCTATACTAATATTATAAAGAGAAAAGATTTGTATTTTTCTATTTTTCTATTTTTGCATGTATTGAGATAACTCAAAAACTACGAGGCCAATTTTAAAAATTCTTTCACCGTTAGAAAGGTAATTTATCTGTGAGTAACTTAGGCTATATATTTTATTATCACGCGGGCGAAGTCGTGAGCAACAGAGCAATTAATGTATACGTAAGTTTTATATATCCAATCGCACCTCACTTATACTCCGTAAAAAAAAATTAACTTATCGACGTATATCTTTAATGAACGTTGTAATGCTGATGAAGATATTAAATGCGTGCAAAGTTATTTAGTATATAATAAGGAATTCGTTTTGTTGTCTCTGACCGGACGAGGTATTAACCCACGTCGCAGATTAATTCAGTGTCGCGTCGTGTGAGATATTGTGTCATTAATCCGAACGATCGGTAGCAGATTACACCTCCCTGCCTACCCCGGCGCCGGTGACGGCTTGGAGGCTAGACTCGATAAATGCTTTAATTTTTAATGCTTAAACTTTATTAAGCATCAATTTAAGTTGTGTTGTTTATTAAATTTTTTAACACCGAACTAAGGAAATTAAAACGTCTTGTCTTGTTATTTTTACCTTGTAATCTAATAGTCTTTGTAACCGACCTTTTAACGAATATAATAGAAATAGTCGAAGGGTTTGTTAATAAATAAATTGATGTTTTAAATAGGCATCTTAACCTGATTAAATTTAAATTATATAGTTCCGTACTGCATATGATATCCTTTTAAAAGATTGAATTGCCATCGCGTTGCGTCGCCCGTCGTTTTTTGCTACCGTTTTTCCCACATGGTTTATAAATGCAGATGCGATTGGCTTTAATCTAGATCGGCGTACGGATAGACGCACGTTACAATATTAATTATTCATCGGGTCGAGCGTATAAAGCAATTTCACGGTTCTTTGCGCGCGAATCATAGCGCGCGGTACACGGCGGTATACAGGGCGGACCCACCGAACGGCTCATTGCTTTTTGTTTCCATTTTGTTGCCGTTTTATCGGTTTTAACTTTTGTTCAATATCTAGAATTTTAAAGACCTTTTTTACAATACGAAATTTAAAACACCATGTATTTTATTTAATAGTAACCATTACTTCAACCTATCCAATTTAATGGCCACGAAATATTCTTTGTCTTTAACCGAGTTAAGTTAATCCTCTTAATGCTGTTTTTGTCGTCCAGATAGATGCAATATTCATAATTTCTGTCGTCACTTAATTACGTTTACTCATGTATTTAAAATATCTTAACCTACGTTTTTACTAAACTTTGCATCCTCTATGTAAAATCACTTCAAGAGCCGGCACTGCCATTTACTGCTACAATGTAGATGTTGAACTTGAGGCAGTAAATCACGTGGCCAGTGAAGCACATCGCTGCCAGTGCTGGCCGGCCATCCTGACGTCACACAATACTCTAGACTTTGCTGACATTGGATTTAGTAGTCGGTAAATGGTTACTTTGCTTATTTGCATGCAATTGTTATATATGTTTTAACAGTATGTCATATGTTAGGTAGAAATACAATGTGAGGAAGGGCAATAACACAAATAGACATACTGCGTGAGTGTATTCTATAACATAATTTTAGTTATTTCCTTGGTCAACCGTGCTTATTTAATAGTATTGCTGCCAACTTTTCTTGTATTTCAACTAATTCATTTTATAATTGTTATAGAATATTTGTGGTGTTTCCCAACATCCTGTATGTGAGCTAAACGCGATCGTAAGCCCAAACCGCGCGATCAAATTTGCCGCGTCAGCGCGTTTGCGATGCGCTTTTACAACGCGCTGGCTAATTGTCGTTCACTAATGGAATATTATTGTACAGTAATCACGTCCACATATTGATGCGAACTCTATAATGGCTCCCATTTGGAAGTCGATCGAAATTTTTAAATAACATTTTTTCAAATAGCATGTTGCATACCTAAAAAACATTAATAATTTAATAACTAGCTGTTCCTGTGCGGCTTCATCCGCATGAAATTATGAAAACTATTTTATTGTTGACATTTGTCAAATTGTCAATAGCAAATGTCAAAATGACATGACACGACAAACCTTGGCAATCTTGCTTCCTTGATGTCGGCAGCAACTTATGGTCTCTTTCCCACATTAGGGTTTTTATCCAAAATATTTACCCCCTAAGTTTAATGGCGTGAATATATATAGCCTAAGGCGTGACGTAAGTGTAGGGATTTTTATTAAAAAAAGTATTATTCAAAAATATGGTGTAATTGATGACATTTTAGGCAACAAAGAAGTGTGTGTTTACGCTTTATTATAATAGTACAGAAGTATAGATGAAACATTAGTTGCTATTGCTAAAGTTAAATACACTTTTTTCGTTTAATTTATACCGTCATCGTTAGAAATATTTTTTAAACGCTACAATAATTTTACTTAACTTTTTACCAATTTGAATATTCAAAAGACTTAGGCAAGGTGTGTTTAAAATCGTTAATTGACAGACGGGATTTTGTTAAACAAACGCCGGGAATTTCGGCAGCGGAAAGTGTCTTCATTAACATTTATATTAATTGAATACATTGTCGCTTGGAATCTGAATGTTGCGCCCTGCGAGGATTATGTTTGCGTGATCACTGAAGCGTCGATAATACCCTGACTGTAAATGCTACACAATATATACTAGACATGATAATGAATTAAAATAATATTAAAGGTTTAAGTGATATGTACAATAGATGGCGTTGTTGAAAGAAATGTTCAAGACAAGCGATTTTTGCGAAGTCGATAAAAGTCAATAAAACTTTTCTCCGGATGAAAAGTCCAATATAAACGATTTAAAAAAATTGTTATACAATTCATACGCCTAATTATTCCCATGTATATATATATATATGGAATTAACTACATGTTGTATGCCTTTAGAAATTCGCTACTGTCTATTCTATAGCAGTCGTGCGTTGTAGCACTACAGCGCCACGCATTAAGCCTTTTCAATATGGAAACGTCGGCTCCGTTATTTTTCCGCTTGGCGAAGTTTTATTTAATTACTCGCCGCGGCCGCGGGGAGCGCGCTTTTTTTTTGTTTCATATGAATTAATTCTCGGATGCGAGGTTATAATTTGAATTTGGCGGAAAATCATTAATTTATAAATTACGAAAACGATGAATAAATCACCAGTTTTAATAAAATTTGTGTTCACAGTGTGTAAAATATTTAGGGTGTTTCCCGATAGACCGGTCGGTCCACCAATCGTTCGGTCCACCTATCCGTCCAAAGGGAAACATCCTCGATGTTTACACGCGTCTTAGTTGCTAATTGGTGGTTGTAAACAGAATAATTGGCCTTGAAATTGTATCTTTAAATTATGTACAGCTTAAGTCAGTCTGGATTAATAACATTGAATTACCGACGCTTCCTTGAGTAAATGCATTAAAACATTCATTATAGTCCTTAAGCTAAAATAATATTGTACCTACACCCAATCAACCACAGCAATTTATCTTAAATCTCCGTCTTTATCGCACTGTAATTTCGCTTCTAGTTTCGCTTATGTTGTAAAAGTTACCCTCGGCGGGGGAAAGGGCTGGAATGGGCACTGTTATGGAAATTTAATTATTTTACGGTCTAGACAATAAAACACTAGATTTGTAGGGAGGTGCGCATTACGAAGGCGGTTCTAATTTATAGCATATTCGTTTAATTCTTCGCGGGGCCATTGGCTGGTAGACAGTACTTTATTGCTTTTTAATTTATGCGTGTTGAGAGTTACAAAAACTTATGCCACATGGTTCGTGATAGTCACAAACGGAACGACTTCTAGAATAGTATGTTCAATGTTATTTGGAATACAAACTGGTATAAATGACCACTTAGTGTTCCTGCATCGGTCAGTAAGCCAGTGTTTGTGACAGGCGAGCGGGTCAAGCCGCAGCGACATCTTGCGGTTGCCGGAGCAACATTAAGATGTTGGTCAACCTGGGTCCGCCTGTTACCTTGTATATTACAGACCATTCCAACATTGTATAAATTAGTATAAGCTATAGTTCTTTTAATAAAAAATATTTATAAGACTCCGATTAGTCAAATAAAATTAGTACGGAATAATCAAAAGTACTTCTTAATAAATCGTTTTTCGCTATGTTCAATGTAGAAGGCAGTTTAGGCAAATCCTATCTTAGACTTATGGTTGGATACTAAGCGATTCTAACCACTAGGTCACGAGGTTGTCTCTAGTGTCTACAATTGTGTTCTACTTTTAATTAATTTCTATGTGAAACAGTATCAGAAATAAACTCGTTAGCAAAGGAAACCTCATTGTTCTGTAGTTTCCTCGTAGTTTAATACTTTCCAAATTAAAATATATGTGAACTGTGGCTATCTCATCAGGCTCCACGAAGTATAAATAGCATGTAATTAGCCGCGAGCTTGTTCCCCAAATTACGAGGAAACGAAGCCATCGACTGGAGTCGGAACAACTTTTAGTTCGTCGCCGGATTGTGAACTAACTTCGGGACTCGATTGTAAGGTATCTCAAAGTAGGAATGCATTCTGTTCGACAACGAGTTTACAAAACTGGATACGGCATATTTTTAGAAGCTTCCGCTAACAAATGTGGTTGTGGAAATTACTACAATGTGAACGTAAATGTGTTTACTTAGAATTGACATTATGTTGAAGTCGTTCAAGCACAAAGCATGTGTACATTTTCTTGTCAATCTATAGCCGTTGATTACATAGAACTATGCCTTTTTCTATAAATTAGTTGAAAACTGCCCAAGGACACATATATATTGTTAAAACTTAATTTTAGTAGTTATTCATTTTTTATTAATAAAATTAGCTACGTCACATCTAGAAGCCCATATTCTAAGCTGCATCTACTTCCGCTTGGAGTTAGCTTATTAATTTGAAATTCAATTAAGCAGCTCACAGTTTTGTGATCGCCCAAACGGTATCAGTATAGTGCTTTAAAAGTTTTTCTATCTGCGTTGCAATAAGGCTTACTTATCATTCACGTTTTAACATTTAATTTGATAGCAAAACATACTTTTAAGAGCCGCTGCTTTTTTGTCTCTTTTATGCTAAAAAGTAGTTACAAGTAATCAAAGAATAGAATTATAGGAGTGTTTCCCGTTGGTCGTAACGGCCCAACTATTTATCGGCCCAATAGGACTTTTTCCAATTGGGTCGATCAAATGGATACGATCAATCGACGCAATAGAAAATAGATAGGTAGGCTATAAAATTATAGTCGTAAAGGCGAAAATACAATTTTCTAAATATACCAAACAAAATATTGCACATAAATAGTGCAAGCTTTAACAGTGTCGAATGTTTCCAGTGAAAGATATGTTTTATTAAAAATAAGCAGCTTACGCGCCGGCCGTAAACAAACGAGCAACCGTCGCCATCGCCGCCCGCGCCTAGTTAAATAAATGCAGTGTCAAATGATAATGTTAATCCTTCGCATGCAGTGGCCCGGCTCCCACGGGGTTTACCCTGGATCAGACGGGCGGGAAACGCTGCGAAACGCGGCGTTCCAACCGCACGTTAATACAGCCGTTAACTTATTGCACGATATTTATTTTCTTCAATGATTAGATGAATACTGGTTCATGTTGTAACATGAAATATTTGACTGAAAGTGAGTTGAGCTTTGTGTTTTTTACTCATTATAGTCTCTCACTTAGTTGTTGAACCTATTTAGTTGTTGAAGTTGATGAAGTTACTTCACCGTTCACCACTATCATTTCATTGTAGACACATTGATTTCGATTTTCTTTTGTTAAAACATTTCAGAATAAACGCTAGTTAATATTTGACAAATCAAAGGAATGCGCACAAAAAGGGGTGCGAAATGACACGTGTCAGGGTTCCCTGATTGTGCGACCGCGTGTCGCGCCCCCCAACAGACAGCCCGCCTGCAATTAGATGTCGAATAAGCTGATTTTGAGCCGATTTAACAAGTATACAACCCTCGCGACATAAGTTCCTTTGATTTGTGATACACACGAAGATACGTTGTTAAAACTACACTCGTGATTGAGTCGTAGTAAGGTGAGGATTTTACCCTTTTTATGGTTATCCTAGGCCTGTTTAGTGTTTTCATTCAATCTTTTATCTAAGTTCTAACATTGATATAAGTAAATATTTATGACTTTTTTTATTTAAAGAAATTCGTTGATATTTCGCTTCGATATAAAACATAGTCAGGAAGAACACAGACTACTTACTAAGTTTTTTTAATTCGCGCGAAAGAAGTCGCGGGAAAAAGATAGTTCTTCTCTAAATACTAAAATAGTACCAACTTTTTAAATATCAAAAAAAATGTAGGCAATCGCGTCGTATTTACTGGTAATGATTTCGCACAAAAGATTGTAATTTGGACTTTTATTATGCACGATGAACATATATGAAAGTCAGCCTAAACATACAAGTGGGTCATTTTATTTACGTACAGATAAACATTTTGTGAGCCAACAATGGCGGGGTCCGGCAGCTAGTTACCAATGACCAGTATAACTTGAGCTTCCTCCTAATTTACCAGTTGAAAGGTTAGTGTTGCTAAATATATAAAATATCTATGTAATTTTTATTGCATGTACTCACTCGTAGAATTATTAAAATAACAAATCAAAAGTTTTCATAGGAATTTATTTTTCAAGTGATGCAGTTCCTACTAAAAGGTTGAGCAACAATTCGGGTCTATCAAAATCTAGTTTGGGAATTATTCTACAATGTCTTTAATTAACTATGTCAATAATAAGGGTAAAAGTTAGTTATAAAATGAACACT
>NW_013525916.1:232703-278901 GCF_000836215.1 Papilio polytes
TCACGAATTTCATTAGCTATATTAAAAGGGCTGTCCCGAGGGAGCCCAAGGACCCTTCCCATTGTGTTCCGAAATCTCACAACCATTGTAAGCTGAGCCCTCCGGATTCTGACGTCTAAATATAAAAGAATTATGTGAACATTCACTGTTTAACATTGTCGACTTATTGTCAGACTAAATTGAATTTAAATTGACTTTGGTATTTGATAATGAAAACTTTAGAAGGTTAAGTAAGGACTTAGTTACAAGGTTTGTTTGTTACATTTTTTTGGATATTGTTACTTTGGTATCAACCACTATAGTGATGTTCTCTGTCTGTAATCGAATGATTCGATACTTCTATTAAAAAAAAATGTTGTCTGTTTGGTTGTGGTTGTATCCAAATAATTATACCAAACGGTTGTTATAGTGATGTTATGTAGTTTGTTGTACATTATGAAAGTAAAAGCAATAGACTAAATGGAGTACAGCACTAGTAATTCTTCATACGAGGTGCAAATGTGAAATGTATATTTGCAATTTAGTTTGGTGCAATTAGAGTGGATTCTATCTTGACACAAATTGCATCAGACCACCGCAAAGCTCAGACGTGTCTGTATTTACCTCTTTGCTATTTAAACATACATATCTTTGTCAAATATACCAAACTTTTTAGATTTCAATTCACTATTCTCATAATTAAAAATATAATACGCACAGTCTTTATTAAGTTAATTTTGAGGAGTGGGTAGATAGGTTAACTTACTAATTGATTACTTAAATTACAGTTTAGTAAAATATTATCTTTTGCAGATTTCTTCTTTAAGCAACGCCCTTAGTTACGACTCTGAGTGCAGACAGAGCGTAAAAATAATCACTCATAAGTGACCCATAATGTAGGTTTCTAGTCGTATTTTTTTATATTACATATAATTTAGGCTCTCCGTATTTATTCTTATAAGTACCTATAGATTATGTATAGTTAAATACCAAGCCTAATAAAGGATAAAATATATATTAATAAATAGAAGAATGTTCGTACATTTTGATAGAATATAATTTATCTGATATCAATTGTATCGAAAGCCGGTTGATTGACAGCTTCGTTAAAACTAATATCGGATTAGTCGTATATCTCAAATGGAATCTGTACTCAGAGTGGAATAACAGAATATTTATTATGTGTGTTTATCGATGATTCTAGCAAGGGTGAGATTTAAGAGATAATCTTACTAATATTATAAATGTGAAAGTTTAGATGGATGAATGGATGGATGTTTGTTAGAGTTTGTAGCCTAAACGGCTTAACGGATCTGCATATATTTGGCACAGATCTAGAGCATAGTCTGGAAGAACACTTACTTACTTTTTTTTTAATTCCACGAGGACGGAGTTGCGGGCGGTGGAGGAGACGCTAGGAAGGGGAAATATCCTCTTTATGTGCGTCTCTTCCTCCGTCAATGAAGGGTAGGCAACGCATCAGCAATTGCGGATGTTTATGTGCAGCGGTCGCTTTCCATTTCGGTGGATTCAAGTGGCCACTTGCTCGTTTGCCACCTTATATCATAAAAAAAAGCTAGTAAGTAAATATGTGTGCTTGTTTGGTTTTCTATTTGACAGTTTTTATGTTTAAATGAAAACAAATTCAAGTGATATTTCGCTATCAGAACAAAAACAAATCTGTGAAAAACTTGACATCCAAATTGTGCTTTACACTAGAATTTTTTGTCGAACGCATCGATGAATTTCCCGCTCACCTTTCCGAGGTGAAAAAAGCGGAAGGGGAATCAAACGGGCGCACATGAATGGCTCTCACAATGACCAATTTGACACATTAAGCGAACAAAAAACTAAAAAAGGTGATACAATTAGTGCTTTCAAAGTCGACCGGGTAGCCACACTCCACTGATATTATAGGACAGTCCTGATTACGATAATGGCATTTTCTACGTTGATGTCAAGGTGATGTCGAACGAGACCTTAAAAATGTCGGCATTAAGGGCTGGAAACAAAAAGCCCAAGATAGACCGATATGGAGGAATTTACTGGACCAGGTCCAGGCCCACTCGCGGCTGTAGTGCCTCTGATGATGATGATGATTTTCTACGTTACAAGCAATGTTGTCATTCTACAATTTTTGCTACATTCCTTTTGCTTCCTTTTGCTAAATTTCTCTCTATCTTTTCTATTGATTTAATTTGTTCTTCTTGAGCTTGTATTGATTCACATACTGTAATTTTGTGTTAAGTTTAGATGATTCTCAAAACCTTCGCTATAATTAATCAACGATTATTTTTTTCTTCTTCTTTATCGTAACCAAAATGCGTCTGCTTTCCCTGTATGTACGTTGTGGCCACCCTACACTGCGCTGTGCCACGGAAGTGAGTATTTAAATTTCCATTAGGGACAGAATCGGGCTGAAAGTTGATAATTGGTGTCAACTGAGGCACTCAATCGTCGGTGGCAACATCTATTTCATAACAATGGAACACTTTCTATTGGTATTTGGGACGACTATTCCGGGCCATTCATATTTTTGGAAACAGATAATGGTCCATATACGTTAGATTCAAATATTTTTTACATTTGTTTTTTTCTTTTACTTGATATGTTATTTAAGTACTAGCTGGCGGGCGCGATTCCGTCCGCCTGAAATTAAAAAAAAAACAAAAGTGAATAGTCTATGTGTTCTTCCAGACTATCCTCTACATCTATACCAAATTTCATCGAAATCCGTTCAGCCGTTTAGGCTATAAACTCTAACAAACCAACCTTCTAAACTTTTGCATTTTTAATATTAGTATGATTTGATTACGGATAGATAGATAAATTAGCATAAAGTAATTGTAACTTTACTGAGTACTTAACATTTATCTTGTATTAATTTTTTGTTCTACTATTCCGTTGATGTGTTTACTGTGATTCACTTTCTTTGATTTCAAAGTCAAGAACATTAAATGGTTTTCTTAGTCGGTTTCAAATTAGCAAGTCGCGCCTTCGTGTTAACAATCTGACACTAAGCTTGCGACTCGACAGACCCCTTGCTTGTTACAGTTGAAAAACCTCTTGAGGTTGCATGCAAATTTGTTTTCTTGCAAAAAATAAATGGTTAAGTTTGCACCCACCGTCGCACGCCGCCCTGCACGCAAAAATGGAAAACTTTGCCTTCTTTGGGATATGTATTTATTTGTCAAAGATTAATTCAGAACAGATAGTAGAGGCAGGTTTTATCAGCTACGTTGATATTGGTTTTTAAAAAGTTTGAATGAATTGAATGTTATTGCTGGTTGAAATAGCTGTCACGGTGGTAGATGAATTTATTAAAGCTGTTTTTGAAGACAAAATTGCTTAACTAGTTTGACCTAATATCATTAAAATAAAATGTTCTCTTAGAGGCTTTTAACATTTGGCAACAAACGGCTCTTGCTCCAAACGTTTAGTTCACAATTTTTATTATGTTCTATGACGCCTGTTCATGGCTTTTAAAAACGAGAGGAGTTTGGAGGTAAGCCGGCGGCGGGTCGATGTAATTTAATTTCATGAGTGGCCTGCCCGTCGTTCGCCGCCGCCGCCGCGGTGATTCGTAACAGCCCAACTTTGGCACAACTTTGATAAGGTTTCAGGCCAATTACTGTGACCGTGAGTTTCTTTGCCAACTGCTTGTTGTTTTTTTTTCACATGTTTTGCATTTCAAGTATGAGGGTGCGCTTTTCTTGTTAAATTAATACCATTTACATCCAAACACACGGGTATGTTTTGAGACATTTTGCGATTCTTTGGTACAATTTTAAGATTGAAATTGTGGATTGTGCTAGAGATGAACATTACGGTGCCATGTTAAAACTCGTGTTTCGTTTTTCGTTTAATCTCGTGTTATCCGCTCGAAGGACCATCATGCACAAGAGAATGCTTCGGGATCTCATCTCCGTGTGAAGCGTTGCTTCCTTTTTACTATTTTGGTTCGTCCTAACGTTGCAGCGCGGCTTGCGGAAATGCTCTAATTTATTTGTTGCTCTGATTTAGGAAATTGCAAAGTGAATTTTTATGAAACATTTTGATTAAAAATGTTGTAATTTCAAACGAGAGTTGTAGCGTATGAGCCAGATTATTTTGTGCGTTGATTGTTTTTCAATGTGAAAAAACATAGTTTGTGTAGCAATTATTCTCGGATATGGTGTGAGGCTGTCATGAAGATATTTTGCATGTAAAATGATATAAGTGTTTTGTATTAAACTGACTCTTGGGTTCACAACCCTTAGACCAGGACATCGAGTGGGTAACAAGCTGCGATCGGTGTGAATCGTCCCCCAGGTAGCCAATTAGCTTGTCCCTCCCTCCGTCGCCCTCCCCGCGCTGAACCACGTCCCGCACTCTCCCCGCGCTCCGCCGCGGCGTGCCTAACGAGATGTCAAACTTTTTGCCGGCCCGCCCCTTTGTTTGTTGTCGGACCCGGCAGAGCGACACTGCCAGTTTTTGGCTCTGGCTTTCGATTTTTATTGAAATACTGCGGATTTTTGTGGGGCTGCATGGCAAAAATAAATATTAAACGTTCCTTTTGTATGGCAACGTTTATTTTGAAAGGGGTTTGTGACAATATCGTGTAAAGTGAAGGAAAATATTGTCTATCAAGGTGCTTTTGTGGCAAAAAATGTCAAATGATTTTTCACTCATATTTATTTAAGGATCAAAAGTTTTACAAACGACTAAATTATTGTTATATTAAGTCATGTGAAAAACAAAGTGTCAATATAAGAGACAAACGCGTCACAGTTGAAATGAAGAGCAACTTATCTTCGAGGCAGTCGAGTATGACAAATCGAATTGTATGAAATATAAAGAGGTCGGTCGCGGGCTGGTGTATTCAAACAGGCGAGCCAACGAACCGTGCCGGTCAGCGCGGCAAATTGCTCACAGCCGCGACGGACTTACGCAGGGACGGACTCTTGCTAACAGCCTCGTTACCAAAGCCGATTTCTTTTGCACGCTCCTTTGATATGGACTTAGGAGTACCTTATATACCACATAAGATAAAACAAAGCTGCGTTTCTACTAGTATTCATACAATTTATAGACTAAGTAATTCTTAGAGAGTGATTTAAGGTTATTGCTAAATAAAGTTTGAATAGAATATGTTTAATATTGTTGAAGAAAATCTACAATGTCGTAGTTGGCAGATCACTTATTTCAGAATAATAACTAAATTGTTAGATTGTTCCTATTAAAAAAAAATGGGCCTTTATTGCCGCTCTTAAATTAAAGTAATGTTTTAAATTTACTAATAAATGCCATATATTATTTAGGGAGAATCTATGCTACAATCATAACTGTAAAATAAACCAAACCAAAGCTTAAGTTAAACAAAATTTAAATAATGAAAAGAAAAGTAAAAAACGAATTAGTAAAACACAAAAAATGATTGTCCATTAATTTTCTACTCTAATATTCTACTTATCGGCAATGTAGTTGGTAAATCTAAGTAAGAAATTATTAGGGAATAGAACATAAAAGTTAAAACTTAGGCATTTGTCACACAATAGATCTTACACGCACGTTGCAAGGCAGGGGACGTTCGAAGCGTTCGTGAAGCAAATCCGGGGGCCGGCGGTAGTGTTCCTTGTGATTGTAGACGAGGCGAGGTCGGGGCGCGTGTAATCAGCGAACTTGCCGACACAATCCTGCCGCCGCTACACTTACATAATACGTATTTACATACGCCCGCAGGCCTCGTGACAAACTACAGACATGCTAGTTTGTCTATAAATTTACAATTTAACTATAGTTTGTTGTCTTGATTATTTGAATATATGATTATTTATAGTAAGATATAGATCTCTTTGTTATTATGTTCTAACTAGCATTCGCTCGCGACTCCGTCCGCGTGGCATTACAAAAATCAAAAGTAGACTAAGGGTTCTTCCAGAGTATCCTCTACGACTATACCAAATTTCATCGGGATCCGTTCAGCCGTTTAGGATACAAACTCTAATAAACATCCATCTCTATCTAAACTTTCGCATTTATAATATTAGTAGGAAGTAGAATAGGATAGTAGGGTGTATTGTCTTGTAATCATCACATTGAATTATCTAAAAATCTAGTTTGAATTAATACGGTCCAATGGTGACTTGTCAAACTGATCCAATGATAGAGTTACATGTTGTCAATTTTATTTTTCAAATTCATTTCATGTTGAATTTTCGAACGAATTATTTTTGAAAGAAAAATCTCGTTTAATTTGGGCTTCGAGATATTATTGTAAGTTGTTGCCTCCGCCGGCCGAAGCGTTTATGAATTCAAAGAGCGGCCGAGCGGCGCCGGCGAAATTAATAACGTTTTAATTTGCCAATTGCAGGCGTTCACGGGGAATATCGAGCAATCGCCATTCCTACATTTATTGTTATAAAAAGAGTTGTTTGTTGCGTCTGTTTGTTTTAGCACTTAGTTAAGCTAGCAAAAGGTTTCATTTGTTCCAAATTAAGGATTCAAGAGGGTTGTATATTTTTCTTTGGATGTGGATTAATATTTTTGCGAAATTCTACGTTGTTTGGGATTTCTAATATTGTAAGATAAAGAAATTACGTTTTGGAAATATTTAGGGAATTTGCCATTCAATTATTTCGTATTTTCAAACTTTAGTGTAACTATATTTTTTTTTTAGTCGAAAATCGGGTGTGAAAGTTTCTTTAAATAGAAAAGTTACCAACGTATCATAATAAAGGTAATTCGTTAAGTTTGTGTAGATCGGGGATCGCAGGCGCCTTGCAAATAATTCAACGTGAACTTTAGGCGGCAAATACGGGATTATGTTAATTCAGTAGCTACTTCAACATTCAAATCCGATCTTGGAGTGTCTGAGACGCGGACCCTGGAGTCGGCGAGTTTTACGGCACTTGCGCAATGTCTCCTCCCCTGCCTGTCCCCACCCGCTTGCTCCCGCGCCGCTCCACGACTTCGCATCTGCATTTCGCTTACGTTAACTGGTGTGGAAAACGGACTCGCCTCTGATACTCCTTAAGTATGCTTGAGAATGGATTTATTATTTCTAAGGAATATTGTTTACTTCATTTTTTTAATTTACAATAATGAAGAGATAGATAAATGTACTCATGTGCGTATAAATAAGTGCACTCAAGTTGTTAGTTTAAGTTTGGATGTTTTGAACATAACAGATTGTAATTAATAAAGGAAACCTTGGAAGCTTCTAGAAGTTATTACATGTGTGATATAGATGTGTCGGGTGATATTATTATTAAATGGTTTTTATAAGGGGTCTATATTATATTGAGGCGTGTACTAAACCGCTGGTCTCGTATTTCGACCCGCGTGCCCATTACACCCGTAACATTTTTTGCACGCTCACCCCAGCTTAAATTGTCCATTATTTTTGACTGCAGTCAATTTAAACAAACGACTTTTTATTTCTATAGAAAAGTTGGCAGTTCAAAAATCCAATTGGTGTCCCACAATTGACCCATGTGAAAGGGGCTGGTCGCTAGGGGTTGCTAGGGGTCGCTTGGTACGGGACCCTATAGTCCAGCCGTCACTCGCCACCGGACGTAAGGGATGACGAATTAACTTTGTTCTGTCGTCACTATTTCTTTTGTTATTGACAGCAATTTGTGTTGATGTTTTTTAACGTTTTATTGTAAATCGTATTTTATAAGTATTTATCCATTTATTGATTTAAAAATTTTATGTAATTACAGAATGCTACTTTGTGTCGTCGTCAGTTTTCTAATTCGTGCTCTTTTAACATTGGTCGTTAAAAGATAATAATCTCTAAATCAAAGTGAATTTATTTAAGTCATAGTTTTAGTAAATTGGAATAATGTCATTTCATCGCAATAAAACTAAACTGAACGTAACAGGCGACGGGCTAGTATCGTCTAACTTCCCTTATCGCTATCGACTATTTCCTTCAAATAAAAAGGCTCAGTTATCAATTCTCTATATCGCGAGATGAGTTCCCATAACGATGGCAATACGAGACCCGAGCCCTCGCACGGCGATACACTGTGCTACAAGCATAAGCGATAAGCGGGTTGAATATTCGCTAGTATACGCCCGCGACTCCATCCGCGTGGAATAAAAAGGAACAAAAGTAAGTAGCATATGGGTTCTTTCTGACTATGCTCTATATCTTTGCAAAATTTCATCGCTATCCGTTCTGTCGTAACGGTGGCAAACTCAAACAACATCCATCCACCAAAATTTTCGCTTTTACCAATATTAGTAAGATTTTAAATGTTTATGAATTGTAAAATTACCACATATTATGTATTGATACATGAAGTTAGATTTTTAATTTACTTAGTAAGTATCATGAGTTTTAATCGAGATTTTCTTATAACTTGGACCAAAAGGTAAGCCTTAAGACGGTCATTTAGCCGTAATAATCGCCTGGCGTGGAGCAGAAAGAAACAAGCAACCGGCGGGCGACGGGCGACGGGTCCCGTTCTTTATTATACGTGTTCACGTGTAATTGGAAACGCTGCTTGAAAAAGATGAGAAGGGGACCCTATCTTTTATCTTTCAGCCGATAGCCCACGACGATTTTTTGTTGTTATTGCTGGCGATATTGGCAGATTGTTTTTTTTCGCACGGATTTATACTATTTGAAAATCTATTTATCGAAAAGGTTTTTTGTATCTACAATGGAAAAAATTTTAAGAAATAGTTTCCAAAGATTACATCAGATAAAGAAATTGAACATTGGGCATACTCATAGATGCTGTTATCTTTTGTATTGTTTATATGTGAAGATATATAATCTTTATGGTTAAGAATTCATTAGGATTAAGGAAGTAAACTGGTTCCAGCATGCATGGCTCTGGGATCCAACTAAAAGCAATTCCATTATGTCTGCCAGCAATCAAAGTTGCAGCTGAGTTGCTGAGTCGCCACTCTACACGTGGAGCTCTCTGTAGACTCGATTAAAATCTTGTCTTGCACTTCTCAATTATTTGATCGTGGAGCGATCGCTTTAATTTGGTTCACTTCAAGATATATACTTTAATCCGGCGCTTTCAGACTTGCTTAATGGAAACTTGTATTGGAAACTGATCTAGATACGCTCGCTGGTGAGGTGAAAGGATGAACACTATCCCAAAAGGACTCATTCTCTAAGGGAGTATAACTATATCACTGGACGTTATTTATACAATTTTTCCATCGATTTTGAGAGAAATACTTAATTGTTTTAATTCGCATATTTTCATTTACATAATTTCTAGAGATTCCCGTAAAAACATTTGTTTTTATCAAATTTTCTTATCTAAAAATGTCAAAAGTACTAAAACTAATATAAATTGCAGATCCATTGTAATACAATTTATTAAGAAAAAAGGTAAAAAATAGGAAATAACAGAGTGGCCTCTTTAGAATGCTAATCAAAGTCGATGACTTCCAATCCTTCATTGAATTCCAAAGCGTGATTAAATTTTAATTCAGTCTTCGACTATTTTCTGCCAACAGATTTTTCATTTCGTTAATTATTCTCTGAATTAATAAATGTATTTCTTAAGTTATATAGCAGGTTACACTGTATTTTTGGGATATTAAATTTACTTCTTTTTATTTTTTTTATTTCTATTAACTATATTTCTTTTTAATTCTCTCGTCTATAGCACATTGTTGTTGTCTTGTAATAACAAACGCCGTTACTGTTTGTATGCTGGTATAGTTTACAGTTTACATTGGGGATGGATTAAGTGGTGCATAATGAAAAGCCATTGGCTCCGTGAGGGGCCCGAGGTGCCGCGAGGGGCGCTGTCATCGTGAGAACAGCTGCAGCGATCGAGTTTTTAATTATTGAAGGCCGGATTTTCTACTGATAACTTTCTGATCGATTCAGATAAAGAGAATTGGCTTTACATTTTATTAATTTAAATTCTTTTTGTTCCCCGTGTTTATGGAAACTAGTTTTGTATCTATTATATATTGAGCTTCCGTTGCTTTCTATAATTAAATCTAGTGACTTCTCTCTCATAGTTGGAAATTCCATTTTATTAATCTCGGAATAACGTTTATTTGTTTTTTTTTTTAATGTTATAATTATTAACACTTCAATGAGCCACAATGTAACGTTTTCCGATAAACATTAAAATTCGTCGGGGCTGCGTTAATAGCGATAATGGTGCATCCTGCTGCAGGGTGGCGGGGTGCAGCGGGGTGCGGCGGTGCGGCGGTGCGGGGGTGGAGCCGCAGCCACGGGACGGTTCATTTGATTTGCCTGCAAATTATAATTGCTGCTATTCGTCGCTTTTTGAATAGCGATGCTACGTGCGACGCATAATGTGCTAAGGGGCTGAACACACTATTTACAAACCTATAACAATAGAATGCTTATGATATGA
This sequence comes from Papilio polytes, assembly GCF_000836215.1. NCBI lineage: Eukaryota > Metazoa > Arthropoda > Insecta > Lepidoptera > Papilionidae > Papilio > Papilio polytes. Next base: position 243,038 of record NW_013525916.1, read on the forward strand.
CAGAGAATTCGGTTTAAATAAAAGTTTATATTATTCTACCTTGTCGTTTAATTTCGCATCTTTCCTGGACGTTTTTAAATGGCTTAAATCTCGTCATGTTTAGATTAAATAAATGTAACAATACTACATAATTAGATGAATAACTTTTGATAAAACATTGAAGGTAAGAAGTATTTAAAAGTTTTATTCATAATATGTCAGTGTGTACGCGCCCTAATACGCTGATGGCATTAACATTTGGGACACGTAACCCTTGCACCGGTTAACGGTTTGTGATTGAGTTGTTAATTTTCAAGTGTTGAAAATTTTTTGAATAGCCAATATCGAATTAGTGTGTGAAATCGTTAAATGATTTAAAATTCATTCAACACGAAATATTACTTTGTTTATGACAAGAAATGTATTTAATAATAAAACATGCGTTAATTACATTACAAAGAAGTAGTATCGTCTGTGTTCAGACGTAGCAGGTAGGTCTACATGTCGTAGATGTATCTACAAAACCTTACGTCGTAGCCGTACATGACCATTCTAATAGGTTTTTTCATGATTTTCACGTTGTGCTACTAACGTTTGTTGCGTAGAAAAATAAATTTTCTGTATTACTTTGTTTTTGAGGTATAGTTTAATAGTTAAGTCTAGGAGCTAGATCATTCTAGTCTGATAGACGTCTGGCATTATATGTTAATAGTTTCCCGCGTCCCGGGGCGGCGTAGCAGCAGGGCGGCGACATCAAACAAAATACGCAGCGACTGATTGCGCCGCGCCGCGTTTCATATTCAATGTTTGCGGCCGCTAACTAGTTGACACGGCATCGCCGCTGACGGATTCATTACCCAGTTCCGGCTGTTCAATCTGCCGAGATAATTTTCATTTACATTGTTCGTATCGCATTGACGTCAAAAGATGTGCTCTTTTACACTGATTAGGATTCATTTCTTATCTTACTAATGTTATAGATGAGAAAATTTAAAAAGATGTTAGTTAGAAATTTGTAACGTAAATTATTGAACGCGATGAAATTTGCCATATATTAATAGTCTGGAAGAACAAACAGAACTTGTTTTCGTTTTTTAATTGCACGCTGATGGAGTCGTCGGCAAAAGGTACTTTCAAATAAAGAAAAACAAATATTTTTTGTTAAATTACGGACAATTTTGTACATCTTATGTCAGTATTTTTTAAATTTTCGTTAATTTAAAAGTATAACTAAGTTAATGTTAATATAATAAAGAGAATTGAAATCAAAGTGCATACCTCAGCGGTCGACTGCGGCCTAATCCAAACGGAGTACTTTTCCCAAGTGGTTAAGTTGGAAGACAAACGGGCAACTATGCAGACGCGGCCGCTATGGACGGGCCCATTTAATTAATAGTGGTTTAGCGAGGCTGCCCCAAGCAATAACACTGTGTCTTCAATTGCAATTTAACCTGATTGTTATACGTTACAATATCCTCGGTTTATGTTTCATACGAAAGTATTGATAATTAGTTTTCCTCATTCACTTTTATTATAATTGTGTAGTCTATACTAATATAAAGAGAAAAGATTTGTATTTAACTACTGGGCCGATTTTAAAAATTCTTTCACCGTTAGTTTCTTCTTTGTTGCCTAAGATGTTAGCAATTACAGCATATTTAAGAATAACTCTTTTTTAATAAAAACCCTACACTTACGTCACGCTTTAGACTATATACTTTTAAACTTAGGGATTAAATTAATTGGAAAAAAACTTCATGTGGGGAAGGGACCATAAACTACAAGCTGCCAATATCAAGGAAACAAAGTTGCCGTGATTTGTCATCATGTCATGTCATTTTAACATTTACAATTGTAAACAATAAAATTAAATTTTCATAATTTCATGCGGATGAAGCCGCACGAGGACAGCTAGTCTAAAATAAATTAGATTACTGAAACCTAAAAAATAAAATTTCAAATAATGTATGATATTAGAAACCTCAGTATTTCGTATTTAATTCTGTCAAGATTTATATGAAAGAGCCGACGTGCTCGGGTCGTCTGTAGGGCACTTCCAATTGTATCGCCTAAAATATAATGCTATCGTACCGTCGGGTGTCTTATTATTGTTGAATGAGTATTCGTTGAAATACTTCGTCCTTTCATCTTATTTGCACATCGATGTATGAGATATAAATTCAACTCTACAATGGAATATTAAATTAAGCACATTATTTGATATGTGAGTGATATTGAATTTGAAGATTTATAACTAAATTAAAGCATAAATAAAACTTAGTAATTTGAATTTATTGAAATTCTTATATCAGCGCCATCTGTTGAATCAGATCGTGACTTAACTCTCTAGGAATCTATGGGCATACACAAAACCAGTAACAGTCAATTCAGTTCTACGTATCCGAAAATATAAAGATATAAAGGTATAATAAAAGATATAAAAACCTTTTAAATACACATTGGCGTTAATATATGTAGACTATTTTAAACCACGACTCTAGCGCCGATCGCGGATTTTTGACGAATCATAGTAATTGAAAAATTATTATGAAGACTTACGAAATGAGATCTAGACCAACAAATAAGAATTTATATCGACAACTGTGTGACCATTGTGATTAAAAAATGACGTCTATAATATGTAAGACAGTAAAGGTATAGTTATTCAATAATAACTTTGAATTATTTTGATACAACACATTTCGTTGGTAGGCAAACTTTGAGAGTTGTGGAATGTTATTCATAATTTTCCATACAATACAGCAGCAGGCGAGGAGTTGGGGCTGGTTGGAGTGGCTTTAATTAAAATTGTAAATTCACATTCGCTCGGATAGTTACAAGTAGATGGTATCGTACAAGCGGATCTCTTGATGTTATACAATAATTCAATAAACTTTAACGTAAATTAAGAGTTCTTTTGTTTAAAAATAATATTGAAATCGATTCATTTTGTTATTAATTACTTAATCTATCTGCATTTTTTATTGTTAATAGTTTAAACATATAATGATTGTTTCAGTTTATTGAACTGTGCTTGAAAAATATAGTCGTTTAGTTTAAATCCGACAAAATAAATAATTTACTACACTGCCACACATAATATACACAACTATATCGTACCATGAGGGAAAGAGATAAAAATACATCAAAGGTATAAGATAGAGAGAGTGATCGCTCGCCTGTCACCGTTGCACGAGCGGTTGCACCCGAGTACGGTGAACAAAACAAATAAATAAACACATATTATGTAGCGGCAAGTTTAATAAAAAAATCTTTCATTTGTTTTCAGTTGCTTTTTATAAAATGAGTGTTTTATATCAGGTCAAATATATTCAAAACAATATAATTATTTAAACTCACCATAATTAATTTGGAATAAGAAATTTAATAAACCAAATGGCTAAATCTTTATAGCTAGTAAGAAATCTTGCCTTATTGATCATGACAGTAAAAGTTTCTTTTCTTTACCTTAGATTTGTTTTAATGAACAGAAATTTGATTCATGCAAAAGTAATTTAACCAAAATTATAATAATTAAATATTACTAAGTAGTTTTTGTGCTAACGGTGTGCGAGCACACGTGCGGCAACGAGCAGGCCTCGTAATGAATGGTCGTCGCTGCCGCCATATTTCACAGAATTAACAAATGACCCGCTGTCGCTCCGCGCGCGGTGCACAATTTTTCTGCGCACCGTACCTAACAGTGTGACGTAGGTGCGGTCGGTGACGCCGGTAGTACCGAATTCTACAAATGCTGGGTTCGGTTTAAAACACTAAAATGCACTTAGTTTTCTAAATTAGTTTTTAGTAATTAACATTTAGCTATTAGATTCTTACACTGAACATATAAAGTGGATGCTTTTATCCTCAAATACGAGTATATTAATTTGTTACACCATATAAAAAAAATCAACTACAATTATAATTTACTATCTACGTATTTTAAAACTATGGGTTAAATTGTATGGTCTTTATTTCTGTTTGTTTTCAAGTAACGTGCGTGTTCCTATATGAAGTGATTCTGCTATCTTTAGCTACGCTGTGTTAAGTTAATGACGCTTACCCGCGGCCTACGCGAACTTCAGATCGCAATAAATGCAACTTGCTTGTTCCACGCTGGGTGTGTATTCATCTGACACAGTAATGTTTACTCTATTTGCATGTAACTAATGAATTACGGTACTGGTGATCCACACATTGGTTAAATTGTTGATGTTTAATTACGTTACTTAGCAAACTGCAGGAACCAACCGTATTATAATTGGATAGTCTACTAAAGTCCTTAAGGACTTAACTTTACGTACTAAAACCGTACGGGTAATACAGCCATACAGATTGCGTAGGTTATAATGTTACCTTAAAAGCTAGGTTATGAAGTTTTCAAAGTTTTTTTATAATTTAGAGAGCTATTTTAAGTGAAAAGCTTAAATCTTCAATATCTGTACTCTATAAGTAGCAGTTACAATATTATAAAATGGGACGCAGTAACTCAATCGGCCGGGGGCGAGGTGCGGGTAACGATTTCAACGTTCATCTGCATATTTAACGCTGAGGGCTCTAACGCCTTGATAATTGCTTGTGATTGTTATTGCTGTGCGATCCGAATATTGTAAAATCTAAATTGCAATGCATATAGAGTAGCAGCGGTGAATAAATTCCAAGGGATCGCTGTTCTGGGAATTGCGGCCACTAAATGATTACATTTCGATGGTGTTCAATGAGAATGTAAGGACGTTCATTTATAATATATGTTATAAATGCAAATTATTTGTATATTTAAAATAAAATTCAAGAAAGTTAGATATAAAACTAAAACACATAAAAGGAAAATAATGTTAGAAATCAAAGCTTGTTTATGCTTATTGTTTATCTGTTGTAAACAGAGGAAGGCGTTAAAGCGAACCACTACGACCTTATCCGACAGGTGAATGGGGATCCCGTGGGACTTAATTAGTATTGTGCCGCTGGAACTGCAAGCTTACCAACTCCAAACGGATCAGTCAGATAATTTTAACTCTTCGATTCCACGGAAAGGTAATGTTAAAGAAAAAGCAAATACGACTCCGTTGTTTTAATGTATTAGCAAAATAAACAACTATTTGAGGTTATTTTCACATACGTATTGTTTAATTTACATAAATCATACACACAGTGTTTCTTTTTCATAGTATAAGATGACAAACGAGCTATCAGCTACCGGAATTCGCCGAAATAGAGAAGCAACAGCTGCCTACCTTTTTAAAACAGAGGAGAGGATGCATAAAAAGAAGAAAATTCCCCTACATATCTGTCTATGATCGTCAGTTTTATTTTTATGTTAATTGATAGAAAAATTAAATCCTGACTAATAAGCCATTAACAATGATCATTCGACCTCTATAATCTATATTCCATAGAAATAATAGAGAGTAATTGTCAGCGGACTATGTAATTTACAATTTAGTCAACCCTTTTATTAGGGGTGTGTATTGTCAATAAGCTGAGCGCATGAGTGACACGTGGCTGCTTAGTTAGCTATTATTGTACCTTTTGTACAGCCCTGACGATACTAAACGATTTTACAACTCTTTTGTCCTTTTTAAAAGAAAATAGGTGAAATTAGCCCTTCTTTGTAGAGTCCGTTAAATATATGTCATTACACTTTGAAAGGAAAAAAGTAAAAAAAAAATAATTAAAAGTGTGCAGTAATATTTCTGTAAGAAGCGGTAACCGGATTATGCGCCCTGGGTGATTTCAATGGCCTACTCTTTTTACCATGCTTTGAGGGGGGTCATCAGGCTTATGTAAGTCTGTGTAATCCGCTGACTTATCTCTTTTTTACAGCGCCCTGGGCGAACATAGAACTACGCCCTATCTTAACGCCGGCACTGGTAATAAATTAAAATTATAACTGTCGATACACTTTGTATGTTGTTAATATTGCTCTACGTTAATATTTATCTTTTTTAATTCCAGGTGCTGCGACGATCTCTACGCCGGAAGCGGAACGTGAAAACTTTAAAACGATGAAAGCTTAATCATCAATAGAAGTACACATTCAGTTTTTTAAATACATCTTTCTCATGCAAATGTAACAGCTATGCTTTTAGTCGCATTAAAGCGATAAATGGAGTTGTAAATTATTTGCAGGCTTAAAAGCTTTTCAAAAGGAATCTCTGCATTAAAAGTTTTGTATAAATTGATAGCTTTGACTTCGCTCGCGTTCTCAATTCGATTCAATTTAGTTCTTAAGTTTACACTTTGTTTCTACTAAGTTTGTTACAAATGTATTTATTCACATATTTTCATAGTATCTTTTACTTAAAAATAACTTGACACAGAAACGTTCAAGTGCCATTTCCTATCTATCAAGAACCATTTCAAGTACAAAATAATTTCTGCAAGAAGACACAAATACAACATCCTGTATCGTCCTTGTGCTCTAGAAATAAGGAAGTCGCTTCACTTTTGTTGACTCATTTCAAAACGAAATAAAGTTAGTAAGGAGAGCCAAATTTAATTTAACAACGGGGCTAATTAGAATGCGCATATCGTTGGCATATTCAAGTGATGCGGAGGATTGGGAAAGTTCCCGCGATATTTCCACGACAGAAGTTTGCTCGTATTCTCTGTCTCCGCTTTGTTTTGCGACACGTTTGCGATCCGCTCTATTTGTGATTTGGAATATTTTAATTTTAAACACCAACCGAATCTGTGTTACTGGTTAGCGTTATTGTTGTTATTTTACTAATATTATAAATACGAAAGCTTAGATAGATGGATGTTTGTTAGAGTTCATAGCATAAACAGCTAAACGGATCTCAATGAAATTTTGAATAGATGTAGAACATAATAAAGTTTTTTTTTTTATTTCACGTGGAGAGAGTCGCGGATAATATCTAGTTGCATTATAAAATGTTACCAATTCAGAATAAAACAAAAGTAGAATTTGGTAAGTACCCTATTTGTTTTTCCAGACTATGTTTTAAATCTGTGCTAAATTTCATAAAGATCCCTTAAAGCAATTTTAGAGTTATAAAGAAACAAAAGAAACATCTATCCATCTAATCTTAGTAAGTACGATTTTACTAAGTATAATTTACATCACTAAAGTATAAAATACATGCTGTTTACAATTTACATGCACAAATATACTGAAAGGGAAAAAATCTTCTTTACGTGTTGCAGCCTAAGTTGGAAGCGGCCCGGGTCTCTATCCCAGCCGCGCGGGGCAGGGTAGGGTATGCAGAGAGGAGACACGATAATGTACCCTGTCCCGGGCGGCGCTTTGACGGGCGAATCAAATAAGTCGTCGGTAGAGAGAATAGTAATAAAATTGAATTGCGCGCCTGCCCAGATGTAGCTACGGATTTATCGCGGTGCTAGGATAGTGGCACACAGAGTGATTCTTTTTATTAAGTTTTTTTTTTTATCGACATGAAAAAATTACTTGACATTAACACTATGTGAAATACAACACAAATATGCAAAATCTAGTTGAATGGGTTAAAAAGAAAAGTCATTGATTGTTTTTCTCTCAAAGTATAAGATAACAGTTTATTGTCAAAAGTAAATAAATATGCGATTCATAGCTTAATCTTTACTTACCGCTATTTTACCTTAAAAAAAGTGAGTTTTCGTATGAAAAAAAAATTTTTTTGGTGAGAATATAATTTGGCAATTTAAAATTTTAATCCCTCGCTCGCGGTGTGACGCACTCTTTACCGATGTCTCCGCGCGCTCGCTTACACATTCGTCGAACTGCATCCAATATGTTTCCGAGAATATTGTCTTTAACAGCTCCATTATACCGACGATAGATTGTGTGGAAACCTTCGCCTCAGCCCGCGCCTCAGTCCGCGCCTCAGCCCGCGCCTCTACCCCCGCCTCAGCACATATTGCCGCGTAAGAAAATCTTTATCTTCATGTTGCATGAATATATTGTTTGCTTTTGGGACGGGATTCTTCTATCTTATTGGGAATCGCTTTGTGCTGCGTTCTTACGTTTTCATTAAGTCTGCCTTTTTAGGTTATATTCGACGATTATCAGCTGGAGGAACATATTTCGATTGCGATTGCAGAATACATTTTCATTTTACTCCCATTTCATACAAATAAATGCAGACATGCCTGGATTTTGACAACTTTTACCGTGTACTTTTTGCTTAAAAGAATTGGTGAGAACCAGCTAAAAAGAAATTATGAAAACGACCAAATATCAGTTACTTTTAAAAAGTACTTAAAAGGAAGGGAAGCATCTGTGGTTCCTATGGTGTCTATGGGCGCCCCACGTCTCTCTTTGTTAAGGTTCTCCTGCTCGTTTCCTTGCTTTTCGTATAAAGAAAAACAAAAAGACGTACTAAATAACCCTTTCAGCGTAAAATAATAAAGCAAGTCCGAGTATAAACTACATCCAGCGTTTCATCAGAAAACCTCGTCGGCATGTAATTGAATGAATATTCAGGCATCTTAATCAATAGCAGCATTACTAGGGAACTCCATCGGCCTGTGAAATTGGACTCCATCAGAGGGGGACAGCGATAACAGAAGGTGATAGGAGTAAAGAAGATGACAAGAGCGACGCGCGCTTTTATAAATCATTTTTCCTGGCGCAACGATGCTTTGCTTAAGGCTCTGTATAGACTGAAAATGTTATTGTAAAAAAAATTTTAGCTTTTTTTTAAGTTTCTTTTTTTAAATTAAACTGATTGAAGTAACCGTATAAATATGTAATAAACGAAAGTGTCTTATTTAAAAAAAAATTAAGATGCTTTTATTTGATTTTATTGACGTTATATAAGGTTTATAAAATTGTTATTACTTGTTACGTTTTTGTGGTTATTATCAATAATGTTTTATTTCAAGTGTGAAAGCGGCCTTAGTTCATAAAACGCTGAATAGCGATTATTTCTCTTTGCGTTTAGTTAATCAATTATTGTAATATTGTTGGCGGAGACGTGTGCACGTTTTGTGCTGCTGCGGGCTGGCTTTTTACGTAACGAAGCAGCGCACACTGTTTGTTGTAGGGCTTAGCGTTTATAAAAACCTCATATTTTGTCTACTACGAATGCAAAAAAGACTTATAGAGTAAACAATTTCGGATAATTTTCTAAAGAACTTGCAATAATTTATTTTGTGCTAAAAGCTTTTTAACGTTTCCAGAATTTTTATATTTGAAATTGTAATAGCTAAAGATAGGGTGAATAAGTGCTTGCTTTCTTTAACGGGAAGTTATTTGAATTAGGAACGCTAGATGGCGACAGAAATGAGTCAGGAGTCAGGGGTCAGGGGGCCAGCAATCAATCGGGCCATCCAATCAATCCCACCTCGTGTATCTGAGCCAGAAAAAAGCAAAGAAAGCTCGCAGATAACCCAGTCGTTGGTCGCTAATAAGTTTGCTCGCTCTTGCATGGCGAAACGGAATGGACCAATTCGCTCTCTTAAATTTCCCAATCGGTAGATCGAAAAGCGACTTTTTCCACATTTTTTTACGACTTTTATCCGCTCCAGTTTCCCTGAAATGGGACAGCCTGATGAAGGATTGATAACTTTTACGCGCCTTCTTTGAAGTTTATTCGGCTCGTGATCTCAAAGTAGCTTATGTTGAACCACTAAAAAAAGTCATTTAAAATAAATATTTTAACACTTCCTTTTAAACATGAAATACCTTATGTTACGTAATATTCGGAATTACTAGCAAAGTCTCTTTAACCCAATTTCAAAACAGATTTTAAAATATATAATAGAGTAGTCGTAGCTTGTGACAATAAGTGGAATCCTCTTACCGGAGCAACTCATTGATATACTGCAGCAATAGCACGCTCTGAGCATTATCGCTGTCCCAGTCGCTGTCGCTGTCCGGCTGCCATTTGAATTTCAATACACAGAAGTAGTCGCCCAACTCTGCCTAGACCCGGCGTAGGAAACGGCGACTTGTTCCTTCGGATTTGCTCCTACAGATTTACTTTAATATATTCATTATTCCGCTCACCTGTGCTTGTATTACTGACAATCTAATTGTATGATAATTTAGATAAATACTGCAATATCTATAAAACAATGCAGTGTCTTAAAACGGGAACCGAATATCGATGTTTTTTCGGTCTCATTTGTGATACTGTGTCCAATTCCTGCAATTAGAATACGACTTAGGGTCCTTCAAGTAGCGAGCCTATTATTTCCTCAAATGCCGGTAACGCATCTGTGGTTCTTCTAGTGTTACGGATGTCCGTGGGCGTTGTTGACCACCTCGGTGTTCTCGCCGCTGGTTTTATTATATAAAGCCCTTTTATTATAAAAAAATTAAACATGCATAAACACTAGAAAATTATAAAGTTTATTTTAACTGTGTTTTATTTCACAGATTCCGCTTAAAAGTTAACAATTGTAAACAAAAGCCAGCAATTTTCATTTCAAATCCCTGTGTTAACAAACATAATTGTAACATTATTAATGTTATTACTACAATAATATCTAATGACAGACCTAAGCTAATGTGGCAGAGGATAATTTTAGGAGCTTATAGAATCTAACGTATAATTTATTCAACATCGCACCTCATTTGGACGCTCAATGGCCAGTTAGGTATCGACGTGGTAGCAATTTACATATTTAGGGGCTCAATAGTGATCCCTGCGGGAGGCTCGCTCTGAGCCGCCTCATGCGATACTCGAATCAATGATTTGTTGATTGCTGCCAGATATCATTCAATATGTATTGCGTGTAAATGATACAGTTTATGATAATTTTGTTGATAATTGATTTATCAATTTTAATTGTTTCATTTCTTATAGCTACCCTCCAAGCTTCTTTCTAGTTGGTCTTATTCATTAAACTAAATTTAGTTATTATGATAAAAGTAGTTATTGCGTTAAAATTCGTTTCTCTGTATCATATAAAGGTATATTTTATATTTTATATTTTGAGTCCCTGGTTGAAATAATCTTCTATCACTTTATGCTGATTTGTAAAAAATAAATTCATGAACGGCCAACTGTTTGAACAATTGTAGCAATAAATCTCCGTCGGTTTAATTTGCAAGTATATTCAACTTTTAGCATATCTTAAATAGACTTTTTAAAAGCTTTTTCCAGTTAATATTTAACGAGCAACAAAAATCCATTTCTTATTCATAATGTAAACAGAGTGTGCGGAGTCGGAAAGCGGATTGACTTTTTGTTTTATTGTAACTTTAACTTTGTCATCACTTCAACACCAAGGAAATTATGATTTGTGAGACAATTCTAATAAATTCCTTCCCCGTCCAGTAAAAGAAGGTAAAAAATATATCATAAGTAGCAGTATATTTTATTTATTTACTTCTAACTTTCAATGAAAATAAAGTTGTAAAATAGTTGCCAGGAATATGTAAAAGATAAAATGAATATGGTTTCATGTATCGAAATGTTCTTTTTTGCAATTCATTCTGAAATTTTCTTTCTCAGATGCAAGATTAACTACAAAACGACTGATTTTACGTACTGAGAGCAATGAGAAATTTGCATACTTGATTGAGAATAGTCGATAGTAGTACATACTTATGACTCATTTAAAAATGTAAAAGTAACATTTATAAATGATTAAATAAATACAGTAAGTTAAAGATATCCCTAAATCGACTTTTGCCTATTCCTATGACACACCTTCAGACATATCTGCAAAAAGGAATATTAGTTGTCCACATTTTGATGACATTCTTTCTAAGAAAAAATCTCAAATTACATTCTTTAATAGTTAATAACCATTTTTTCGATACACGGCTTACTTTTTTTAATTTAAACTTTTTTTGAGACACCCTGTATTAAATATGTAATCAAAAGTTGCCGTCAGCTTGTGATATAACTTCATTAATAAGAGTTATGACGCTAATCTCCGTAAAGGTATAATTTCACGCCACAAGAACGCGGTAAGCTCTCCATAATGAAATCGTTCAGTACAGGTGAATGACAAATTGTAAATAACATCGAAGAATGATTGTTCATTTTTGAACGATTAAATTTACTATGTAAAATTTTAACGCTAGCAACATTTGAAATTAGAATTGTAACTTGAGTTTTTGAGCAGAATGGAGTGGATTTGTAAATCTTATGGCAGTAATCAAATGAAATTTTCTATTAAAATATGCAAGTGCGTTCAAAATAATGTGGTCACTTTTTGGTTAAAGAAAATTTGACAAGCTGTTACCATTTTTTTAAACTAACTTTTTGCCTTTAAGCTAGAAAGCTGTACGGTAAAGCCATTGCCAACCTATAATTAGTTTTTCCATGTTACCAGATGCTTCCCTAAGCTGTTGCGACATATAGACTACCTTTACTTGTAATTCTTAATTATACTTTATTTAGAAATGTATCTGGCATTTGAATCTCCAATATACTCAGAGGTAAAGCCTACCAAAGTCCCCCCACATGCAGTCCCATTGAGCGGGCATTTCATTAGTCCAATGACCATTATTTCCGCGCAATAGACTTTTATTTTTATTATTATGCGCGCGCGCTAATGATTTTATGTAGTTCCGTTCAGGTGGACATACAAACATTATCATAGTGTCGTCGTTTGTTGACCGATTGAAGTATTTATACTATTAATAAACGTCTTGAAAACTCATTAATTTAATTCTAATTAGTTCGAAAAGCAGACTCCTAAGTGTTGAAGGAGTTGATGGAAAATTATGAACATTGTTGTATATTACCTTATTTTTATGAAAAAATAAAAGATATAGAACAAATTATAGTGTTATTACATAGCGTATCAAACCAAATAAGCAATTTACTAAAAGCGCAAGAAGTAGAAATGTAGTTAAATGTTAAATGATTCACCATAAAAAATGTTTTTCACAATTTTTATTTTAATTGCTTTCTAATTAATTGTTATGTAAACGCTAGTATAATTTGAAGCAAGCCTACATAGTGGTAACGAGCCGGCTGCAAGTGACTATCAAAGCGATTGCGACTCGATAATTCCCTACAATTGCCCCGCACAATCACACTTCGTGCTATTGTATTACGGCTTAAGTATTATACATTTATAAAAATAATGCTTGCAATTTTATTAAATAGTGTGTTTTATTTAACCTAATTGATAGAGTTTTATAAAAAAAAACACGTTGCTCTTAGTTTTAGAGAAATGTTAGATATAGGTACATAAATAATCTTCAATGTAATCATCATATAAATATTATAAATGCGTAAGTTACGATGGATAGATGGATGTGTGTTAACGTTTGTAGCCTAAACGGCTGAACGGACTTCGATGAAATTTCGTGTAGATGTAGAGGATAGTCTGAAAGAACACATAGTAGTAAATAAGAACGCTAGTAAGTAAATATCTCCGAAATAGCGGTTATTTTTTATAGTTTAAGAATATTTATTTTTCCCTTTATATGTATTAACAATTTGCTTGTTATACCTAAAATATGTTGGGTAAAACCATCCGTACTATGAGGATTCATATCTGCAGTAGAAATTGTGTAAGAGTCAATTGCACTTGATTATTATTTAAATTGTTGGCAGATAAGCCTCTCCAGCTCATTGGCGTTCGTGATTCCAGTTGGTAATTACCTTATAACTTTGGAAACTTTTTTAGATAAAAACTCAATCGCATAAAACTATTTTTAGCATTACAGATTATTACTCTAGTTGAGCACTAGCGAAATAGCTTCACGTGAGCGGCAAAGACGTCTCATATATTCTCTGTTATATCTTTACCCTTCCTACTAAAAGTATAGCTTAAGTCATTCAGTGATAATGCTGCTTTATAATGGCAAAAGGATTTGCGCAATCTTTTAAAAAATAATTGTGTATAAGTAAGAATAAATGTAATATTTCATTTATTGAGCAGCCATTTTCTGCTTCATGTAGTTTTGTATAGAATATTCTAGAGTCGCTAGTGAAGCGAAAAGATAGGGAATGCCCAAAGCAGCCGGGGGACAGCTAAGCCGCTTTCGATGCGAAATTGATTTATTATAAGATAGTTGACTGGGCAACGGCAACGTTAAGATGCAATAGACAATGTACAGGACATTTTTATTTAAAAGCTAGCTGAGCCACAGACAATTTCTTTTTTCTATTTTAAACTAATTTACTTTGAATTTACCCAAAAATAGTTGTACTAATAGCGGTAACAAATCTTTCCTTTCGGTCGGGTTACATTGAAATGCACTCAAAACAAAACGTTTAACGTTTAAAAGAAACAAACGGATATATCTGAGAGTTAATGCAACCGCACGGATAAAGTGGCACATCGGGCGAAAAGATACCCGCCTCGCCTCCCGCCCGCCTCCGCGTACCCTCCTCCCGCCTTCACATCCAAATCGAAGAACCTCTGAGCTTCTTTTAATGCGGATAGCTTTATTGTAGGATATTGCGGGTTAGTGTAGCGGCCGCGATTGATAATGCTTATTTTTTTTAATGCAAATAAACATGCTATATAACGATTAAAGCAGGCCCTTGCTAAATAAATAGATATTTCTATTAGGATTAGTAAGAAAATAACAATTCTTTGAATGGTTTATACGTAGAATTTAACATATATTTTTCTTCCAATAGTAAAAATTCGCGAAGCCACGTTCCGTTTGTAATTGCAGGTGAGGAATGGCGGCCGGAAATGGCGTCACCACCCAATATCCGGTAGCGCGGGAGAGTGCAACGTTTGGAAAATTATTCATTTGTATTCTATGAAAAATGTAATTTATTTTAGTCCGCCTCTTCACCTTAGACCAATTTAATTTCCGTACATTCATAGCTAAGAACAACCACATATGGATAATTTGTTATTCGACAAATCTTGTTGTCAATCGCAAATAGCATCGCTAACTAAGGGTTTATATTAACATAGCGTTTGCAATAAACGGTTCCCCTAATATTCATGTTACAAAATAATCATAGTGAATAAACATAAAAGTAAAACAAAACAGTATATTAACTCAAAAAGTATTTAAAACGTTATAAATAATTCGAGGAAATTTTTAAAGAATTCCAACTTCTCTCCGATTTGATTCCAAAGAAATTAGAAACTTTTTGAATGATAAATAGACTTTTTGAAAGCTTCTTCCAGTTAATTTTTGCAAACATTCATCCCTTATTCATAGCGTAAGTTTTGTGCGACTTAAGTACCACCCTGTACATCGGATATCTGCCGCGGACCGGGAAAACGTTGCCTCTTTAATATTTCTTAAGTCGTTGGCAAGTTTTATACATTTATTAGGATTAATGAGGTGATTTAATTGAATTTAAAATAGGTTTTTCGTTTTAGTTCTATTCCATTAGACAGAGTACTTGTAGTAATCGTTTAAGTTAGTTTTCATAGCTGGTACGCGATGGCAATGCGCTCGCTAGCCCTGCGCACGCCGCGCCGCTCGCGTCACGTACAACCATAATTAACGTGGACGTGTAAAGTGAATCACATTAACGAGATCCCGAATAGTTTCACGACTTCAATTATACTTGTTTCCGCGCCATAGAATTTTATTTTAAGTGTCGAATGCACTTACTAAGTTTTACATATTTTACACAAGTTTTAGATTTCAAACAACTTCAATCGAATTGAAATTCATGTTTTTACCAGATCAAGTATTAATTCTAAGAAATTAAATCACTGCTTTCAAATAGCTTTATCTCAACCTTTTTTCAATTTAATAGATTACATCAAACCACAGACAGGTCTTGTTCAAGTAAACCACAGTTAAACTTAAGCCCTAATTTAGCACATAATAGGATAAGCTACATTGTATGTATAAACGTGTAGGATGTGACGCAATGTTTTAGTCTGTCAAGTAATCACTTTCAGGCATGTACATGTCGTTGCATCAAATTGCCTGTGAAACTCTCGGTGACATCGGAACAAATTTATAGAGTGGGCGCAGCGCCCGGACGCGGCCGCACAAAAGACACATTTACATAACAAATTGGAGGGCAGCGCGTCGTCTGTACCGCTCTGTGTTCTTCTGTGTCGCTCTGTTGTTGCACCTTCGGGTACTCGTCATTTTAACATTGCTTGGAATAAAATAAACAGTGCAGTAAAAGCTGATTACTGCGCTACCCAATGTTGCTTTTGAATGTCTTAATGAAAATTATTACTAAATTAATTTGTATTGTACGGATAACAGTTATACGATTGTTAACACTTAGAGCGAAAACTGAAACTAAACTAAGGCACAACTGTTTAATCTTGCCTTAATTCCTATAAGCGTATATGGAGGTGCGCACACTATTCGATTTATAATTGTGCAACTAAACAGGTGAATGGCCTGCGGAAACAATCGACGATCGACAATCGCACTCCAGTTGTGCGATACTTTAGTCAAAGGTGTGCGCCCGCTTTTAGTCGTCCTTGTTAATTTAGACCGCAGTTATCAACTGTTCGATAAGAAACTTTTAGTATAATTTATGCAAATATCAACGTGTTCCGTTGGCTTAGACTTCTTGGGATAAAATAAGCAGTACATATATGTGTGCGTGAAGACCAGGTGGGCAACATCACTGCACCTGCGACACAACTTGAGCTACAATTTAATTAGGACCGGGTCCGCAGCGAGCTATGTAAATAGTTGGCGAGTTGTTGGTCTGTCTCCTGTTTGGATGTAGAGCAGTCACTCGCGTTCTCGACCGCAGTAGAATTGACTACAGATAACTAGACGACTTCAAATTGTTTTTCGAGAATTTCACTATACCAAGAGACAATTCGAATCACTTCCTATTTGTATCTGTAGTACTAAAAACTGTTCAAATGCATTTATTAATAAAATAAGATGTATAAATAAATTATAACTATTCTTAAACAATCCGAGTAAACATACTGTAAATGTTCCTGGAAACAACATCGTTATGAGCCCAACAGGCCACGAGAGTACAGTATACAGCTTTGTCCTGCGCGTATAAACAACTCAGCAAACCGTCCGTTGGCTAACTCGTGTTCACAAAAATCGCTTGGGAGCGGTCGCGGGCTTATACAATTTGTTATGCAAATGCTCGTGTCCACAGTAGACGCGGACCGGGCCACAGCGGCCCGTCTTAACCACTCGCAGGGTTAAACTGTTGTTTCATAATTTAAATGGCATGTTATGTATTTATATATTCAAAACACTATTTAATAAACTAACCTCTAAAAGATCTTGGCGAACAAAATTAAATGCAACATAATATGAATCAATAATAAGGCATTTCTTTTAGTAAAACAAAAGACAGTTGAAACAAAATAGAATTTCAAATATCACAATTTCGTTTCGTGTCGTTAATGTTGCATCAGACCGTCACATCCGGTCGCGGCGCTGCAATCACAGTACGTCTAAGCGGTGCCGATTTCCGCCCATAGATGGCACTGTTCGAAATCGCATATACTTTGCTTTGGTTCGCAATCAAACTTTTGTCCGACTATTGTGTTGAAATTCTAGAAATCGTCTTCTTCCGGCCTTTGGCTGTACTGTTGAATTTACACTGTAAAAAAATATATTGTGATGTCTTTGGGAAGATATCAAATGCGACAATTTTTTCTTTTATAACGTAAAAAATCTTTATTTTCGTAACAATACAAAAACAATTGAAACCTCGCAATAAAATAAATTTAAAAAGTCTAGCAATTCGATATTTATTATGTATGTTTTTTGCCAAAATTCAATTCTCTTCAAAATAACCTCTGTTGTCATGTGAACGGCAAAGGTTCGAGATGCTACTTGGACGTAATTTTCTTTGGTCAGTGACGTAGAAAGCAATAACGGTCGAAGTTTGATTCCAAGTGTAGCGCTCACTACGGTAGAGCTAGCGAGATTCGGTTGCTATAGGATACATTATGTATATCTAATTAATACATTAAAAGACTGGTATTCAAAACGTTCATTAAATACTTAACATGTATATCATAATCTCATTATTTACTTCAAATTTAATTAACACGTTTACTTTTTACAGTAACTATTGTTAACTATCTAGTTTACAGTTTACTAATACTGAGAGTTTTCCTTTTAACTTTGAAATTAATCGAATTTTATGGGCAGTATCGTGCAGCACGCGCGAACCGTTAAGCCTACGAATTATTCGTAGGCAAACGCGTAGTGCCTCTACGCGCTACGTAACTTATGCCGTAGCAGAAACGTGTAGAATTAAACAGTGAAATAGCAAACGTTTTGTTTTCTATTTATTTTTAAATTTGTTAATTACTTTATTTTATGTTATAGATTCACGTTTTGTTTTATGGTTTTTAAATGTATAAAGATGGTAATAAAAAAATATCATTAAAGGTATTTTTGCAATAAACGATTAAATGTATATTTAGTCTATTAATAAAAGAAAGAAATTAAATGAGTTATTTTAAAATAAACTACCAACAATAGAAAACATTAACCCTTCAATAAAATAAGCGTTTATAATAAAAATCATAAATCTAATACATTTTATTACTATCAAATCATTATTCCAAACAGTTTGGTATTTCAAGTTTTATACATAAGTAGACAATAAAGTGAGCGGGAATCGCTACGGAGCGCTACGAACTTGAAACTCCGTCCATCGAGTACATCGCATATATGCAGACTGCCTACATCTATGCTAGACCTACAGGCTGGCTACAGGCTGCGGTATCAGTCGTTACAGTGTGATAGGCGGCGGGCGCAGTGCCACACGGCCACCGACCAACGCAGCACGCGCCACAAATATTCCACCTAAAGAATTTATCGTAAAAAGTTTACTTTCCGCGATTTTTCAATTCATCTAACTTAGAACCAATCGCGTTCGTTCGTTGCGTTGGCTATTAACGCGTCGCGCATCTGTCAAGTACTTTTTAAACTTTTTTTTGTAATCTGTGTAAAATAAAGTAGTAATTTTGTATCGTAGTTTACAAAACGCTAACTCAACCGGTTGTGAAAAGTAGTTACATGTAGTCGATGTTAGACTCGTATTTATCGTAGGTTATATCCAGTCTGTGTGTAGTAATAATACGTATAAAACTATTTAGAACTTTTAATCTTCTTTGCTGTTAACTTCGTGTTGGTAAGTTACCACTTTAACGTAACAATTAGTATTATAAAAAAGATGTTTTACATACGAGTAGAGTATTAAGTATTTTGACAAACAAACTAGCGAGATGAGCGAGGTCTTTATGGTATACCAATGTTTTGAACTAAAAACACAATGAACTCTTTACAACTTTGCTTAAGAGGAACGACTTTGTTTACTAATTGACAATAAAGAGCGATGAAGAAATTGTAATATTTACCTCATGTTTTAAGGTAACTATAATCGTTAAGGACATTTTAAATAAACTTTGTCTATCTCAGTCAATCTAGCCAAGTTAGATACTTGGCTAAGCAAATCGTTTCACTATGATTCGCTACTTGGTGTAAACGCACTTTCCAGCGCTACACCTGTCACCAAAAAAGTTTTAGCTTTAACTTAAAGCTTTCATAAAGTAATTTAAAATGTACAAAGCTTCTAACAATACTTATATTAATTTTATGTACAACACAAAGGTACAATAGTATAGTATTATAAGTAGGTCTGATATATTTTTTCGGCTAACAGAGAAAATGTTAGAGATAAAAGATGGTTAAGTTAAGAAGTTAGAAAAATGTTTTACCTGAAAAGTTAAATGTCACTTCAAAGTCAAGCGATCTAATTTAATTATTTTTATAATCTCAAAACATAATATTAACTGAGAAAAGTGCTTCTTTCGCATATTCTGTTATCAAAAGAAAATTTCTATACAACTTTATCATTTCTAAGTTATAATTTGATTAAGTATCTTTATATTAGTAGAACAACAAAAGAAATGTAAATGAACTGGTTTCAAAACTTTCTCAAGTCGAGAAAAAAACAGATAATAAAACGAAATTGCCGACATTTCTTCAAATTTCTTTTCTTATTTTTATTAACTTGTAAACTGGATGTAATTGGATTTTAGATTTTATTTTGTGACGAATTCGCTTCGTTGGATCTTATTTATGTTTAACATACAGCATTACTAACTTTAAATAAAACGGCTTTATTACGTGAACCTAACGGCCGAATTCTGAAACGAACCTTGATTACTTCGCTCCGTAAGCACCGCTTACAATTAAAAAAACGACAGAATTTTAATGGCATTTGAAGTTTAAGCGTAGCCTTATTATTTAAGGCCTTGTTACATATTTAATTGTGGTTCTAATATTCGATTTTAAGAAGCCAAACAGTTCGCATGATACTTACTCTTTGTCATATTTAATTTACGTAAATCGTTTCCTAATTTTTTAAAGTCGTTATTTCTTGTCGGTAAGTTTATTAATGTAAAAATAACTTCATTTCAAACTTCACAAATCAGTTAATCAAATAGTGCAAAATATTGAATTCAAGTAATCATTTTGAGCATTAAAATTAAACAATAATTTATGTCAAGGATTGTTGTTTCTCTTCAAAGAGCCTTTCAAGTGGATCGGAGTTGCAATTTGTACGGCACTGAAGAAATATTGTTTAAATTTTCATAAATTACTGCGTCATTCAGCCCTCCTTTTGTAAACCCTTACTGGGAATTTTACTCACTAAAGAATTTAACGGTAAACTCTTTTTCCCATCGCCTTCATCAGTACTGAAAACTTAGTTATGATTGAGGCACATCGGTAGAGGTAGGCCTAGAAAGAGATAGATGTATTGCGTAAGTTAACATGGTCAAGGGAGTGACGATAGAGATGACGGAAGACAGGATTAGCCTAGAGCACGAAAGCCTGCTGGGTTAACCTTACGGGTGTAGGATAAGGATTGTGTGAAGATGATATATCAAAAATGACGTATATTATTAATATGCACTGTGATTTTTTAATAACAAAAGATGAACATATTATTTTCCCCTACATTTTTTGTCATTGGTTATATACTAGACTATCTGATCCCGTGCGGCTTCATCCGCATGGAATTATAAATAGTTTATTTTCTTGTTTATATTTGATAAATTGTCAATTGCAAATGTCAAAAATTAAATCCACTAATGTCGTTTTATAGTCCTTTTTCCATATCAAGCTTTTTTCAATTTATTTACCTCAAAGTTTCATAGC
Source organism: Papilio polytes (assembly GCF_000836215.1). NCBI lineage: Eukaryota > Metazoa > Arthropoda > Insecta > Lepidoptera > Papilionidae > Papilio > Papilio polytes. The sequence goes on from NW_013525916.1 coordinate 264,006, forward strand.
TGAAAATGTACAGTCTAAAGCGTGTCGTAGTGTAGGTCTTTTTATAAAAGATAGGATAATTCAAAAATATGCCGTGATTGCTGACATCCTACGCCACGAAGTAGTGTGTCTTAGCGCTTTGTTATATTAGTATAGATAGTATAGCTAAACCCCCTGTGTTTTAATTACTTTTTTCGATAAATTGAGTTATCTTCATTATAATAATACTCATTAACGTAAAGTCTTTACACAATTTTATAAGAACAGTCAATTTTAATTAATTTGGTTAAAAAGGCCACAGTAAGTAGGCTTAGAAGTCTTTCTAGTCCTAATCTTTGTCCAGACCATTAGTGTAATTTGTTCGGGGGTGAGTAGATTTTTTATAAAATATTTCACACAAAAAAAGATAGTCGGGGCTTTTGGTTAAATGAAAGTGTGTTCAATAGACGTCAATTTTATAAATTATGCTTTTACACGAGCTTTTGATGCGCGTTTCTATCAAACCCTTAACGAGCCAGACTTTTTGATAAAAGCCTGGATCGGGATACAAAAAGCTGTACGCAACGTTTGTACAATTCATCTTAGCGTTGTGTAAACATTCTCGTAATGAATATTGACATTGATTGAAATGCAAATCCGGCGATGCGTTCACTTCGGCCGTCGATCCGAAGAGGTTTTAATCGCTAAATGGATTTCGAGGTTTTACGCATTTCAAAATCATTGAGGAATAAGTTTTCAGCGAAGCACTTTCAGCAAATTTGAAATATTAATATGAATAATATATATCAACCGTAGGGATTTAGTGTGTTTATATGTGTTTTTCATGTTGTTACAACTTCTTATTTCTTAACTTGGGAGTCGATATCTGGTTATATTATAGTGTATTTGGTTAATTCTGAATTTTCAAACTAACTCATGAAGCTCGTCGTTTATCAAAACGACATTTGTATTATCAAAGTTCTACGTTCTTCTTACTTTTATAAACAGCTGAATAAAGAAAATAAATTAAAAAGAAGGAAATGTTACTAAATCATCATTCTTAGTAAAAACAAGCCGGTTAAAGCGGAGGCATTGCTAATGGATTTGTTTAAACTATTACGGAAGTAAGAACAAACTCGCCTCCGTTATTAAAACAGTCTAGCAGACATTTAATTTCACATAAAAATATTTGCCCCGGCTTTTAAAGTAATTACATCATTTCGGATAACTGGGAGAGGGCGTGCTGACGGTGCGTTCTAGTCAGTTGTTTTAAAAAAATGTAGTCTATGAAATTATTTTGTTGAGCGAATTCTTTTATACAAATGTTTTCTTTTTAATTTGTTTAAAAATGTCTAGGAAATAAATTTATATGTAATTTGTCACGTCGCTTCACTAGTCACACGTCGCTGTAGCTATTTTAAAACAGCAGGAATATCTTAATAAAACGCTGCGGGGATCATCAAGTGCTTACAGTCGCCTGCACTCTATTAGTGCGCCGAGGAGCCGCCTCACTTAAAATACATTACGTCAAGTTACGCGGCCGTGAGCCGCCTCGTAATATCGAATCAATTCTGCGACCGCGATCATCACTACTTACTTTTATACACTTTTAATTTTTCAGCTTTACTGCACTCATGACTTAACTAAAGATTTTGGATTTAACCCTTGTTTCAAAGTTTGCAATTGTTAATTATGTCTTTTGCTTATTTGTGATGTAACGATTCATGTTTGTCAAAATTAACGCGATTAAAACTTTGAAAACAGGTGTTAAATTAATGTCAGTATTTTACAACAATGTTACCGCAAGTACACAACACAAACAATATGGAGTGAGTCAAACGGCAGGGGCGGGCCATAAAATTTATAGCGAACCTTCGGGACCGAATTAGTTTTTGCACGACGCCTCGTTAACTGCTGGGCGAAGGCATCTTCTAACGCTCGGTTTGGCCGCAGACAGCCAGAGTGACAGTGGGGCCATGAAAGTTGCGATCAGGTTACTTTTTTAATAAACCTTCTTTTTATAAATAAAGAATAGTTATTTATTTAAAACATACTTAACTATTTGATTAAAGAAAAAAAATTAATGCAGATAGTTTTGTAATCAAGGTTAAGAAACAGATTTTATGCTCCAATAACAGCATTACGTATAGTTCTTGCATCTATATTAAAGATTAGCTGATCTCAACTTCGTCCGCGTGAAATTAAAAAATAGTAAAAATTATATAGCTTATTTTACTGAGAGATAAATTATTTTTCTAACGCTGAAAACAATTTTAACATCGGTCAAGTAGTTTTGAGTAATTTAATAGATACAAAAATACAAATATTTCCTGTTTATAAAATTAATATAGATAATATTGTAATAACTGCAAGCTTAGGAAAGCATACTTCGTGGCCCAATCGTGGTCGAAATTTATAATAGTTTGAAGGAGCATCCCTGCCCCAATAGTTGTCGACTCGGCATTGCTAATGCTCGCTGCCGACCTGTGTCGCGACAACATTTGACACATTCATAGCACTCGCAGACTGTCGTTGCTTGGGTTAAATTTATTGTTTTAATTAAAATTCGCGTCGCAAGATAGTTTCGGTTCACGTCGAGTGGAGTCGAATGCGACCGCACTTGTCGGCCGCGGTGCATTCTATGATTTATGCGCGTTTATTTTCGTCTAAATTAAACAAATATAATTTTCAATACGTATTTTATATCTTTATTAAAATTGAATTTGTTACTTTCTTTAATGAAGATAAGTCGCAGATAGCATTATAACAACAGTAAAGTCTGCTAATTTTTAAAGTTAAGAAATAATTAGCAATTGTTTAGTGTCATAATAACGGTAAGTAATAGTGAATGTAGAGTGTCGTTAGCGAGCTCGAATCTGCAACAGAGCATCGTGATATCAATGCGAGTGATTCAATGAGCTGTCAGGAGAGGCACTAGACGCGTCACGGCTGGTAGCTGGCGGCTGGCGGCCTGAGGTGACGGCATGACGCGGTGACGCCGCGACGCCACATCGCGCTAGACGCGGTAATTAGAAACGTTGCGTTCGAGTGCCGCTGGGCTGGAAAAAATCACGCCGGCAAATGACTCGTCTGGCTCGATGACGGCCGGGATTAAAATGCAGCGTTAATAAATGACACGCCAGTTTCCGATGTCGGAAATAATTCATTACTAACAAATGTTGCACAGATTTATTGTATTTTAAATACTTTACATATATATTTAATTCGTGGTAGCACGTAATTAATGCTACATACTTACTTTGCTGTTTTAAAACATCACGTCAGCGAACAAAACACAATCGAAACAAATGACTTAATAAAGAACCGGCCATTACCGGATAAAAGTGAACAGCGTACATTAACCGTGGAGTGTGTGCGTCGGTAATGATCGGCCGACGTAAGCGCGTAATGTATCAACGTGTCGTAATTAATCAATCGATGGGCCGATCCCGATGGATTGATGGCCCTCCGCGCGCCCAATCACAGGGAAACGCATCCATTTGAATATCTCGATAGAGGCTTGCAAATTGTGCAATATTGTCTGAATGGTCGTTTAAACAATCCACGTGATAAGTAAGTGCTACGGATCTGAAATTACCCAATACGCCATTGAACTGTTAGTGGGGATTTATGATAATAAAGAGATCGAAAGAACAGGAATGTTTTAGCAATCTGTAAGTCTAGAGGCGTTAGTGTTAATTACATTCATGTTAAGTCCTTAGGACTTGTATTTCTCAGTATTTATAGTCCTCTTTTGTGTTAAAAACTCTTAACAAAAATTCATACACGTATCCACTTGAGCAGCTCAGGTGAAAGTAAATGAGTCTGCAAAGTTACTCGTCCAATATTCACTTGTTAGGTGCAGTTTAAGGGCAATACGGTGAAGTGGTTGAAAAAAAAACGTAGCGTGGCGTAGACGTGGCGTAGCAGACGTATTTTGACGTAGCTATGTTACGACATTTACATGCTAAGATCTGAAAGTGTTTTTAAATTACAAATAATTTAGAAAAAAATAGGCAAAAACACTGACTTTTTTAGGTGTGCCTACAATGAATGATTTTAAAAATGGACGTCTAACATTATTTTTGAATGCAAAATTATCATTTGAAAAATAAAAGAATTTAACGCTTAAAAGTCTAGACATTCCCGCGGCAAAACGTATGTAAGTGCAAATTTCACCGACAGGGTCCAAACCACTGCCTTCGCATTTCGGATTCAACCTCCATAAATTCGACGTAAGAAAACAGTCCGATCGAATTCTCCACAAAATAAATGTGAAGATGAAAAAAAAATATCGTATATCTTCTAACAACCGTTAGTCCTCAGATAAGCGCCGTCCTGAAGCGGATTCAAATTTTCTCGTTTATTTCTTTGTCAGCAAACAGATATTGTAGGTTATCTGAAGATATATTTGTTACGTTTTATTGCACGTTCTGTTAAAGTAATAGAATATTTTAAGATCTTGTTATTTGTATGAATATGGAAGTACAAAGTTAATCATACTTCATACTTATATTATAAATGTTTAGATGAATAGATGGATGGATGTTTGTTAGAGTGTGTATCCTAAACTGTTGAACGGATCTCAATAAAATCTGGCATAGATGTAGAGGATAATCTGAAAGAATATATAGGTTACTTGGTTTTGTTTTTTTTATTACCACGCGGACTGAGTCGCGGGCGAAAGCAAGTTATACTATAAATGCATAAAAACCACAAATATAATTGCAACTGTTTTAACACTAAAAATTGTAAGTTATTTTCATAAGGAGAATGTAGAATACATTAAAATGTTTATAAAATTAAACATTTGATCGATGAGTGAAGGATCATGGAGAAAAAAACGTATTTTTTCTTTAGTAAGGAAAATACAAAGTTTCGTGAGATAGTGTTGAAGAATCTTTGCATAATAATTCTTGTAAAATAGCACCAAAGAAGCGGCAGCGGCAGCGGCAGCGGTGCGGCCTCCCCTCTATGCAAAATACGAGTTATCGCTACGTATTAATCATTCCCCATGTCGCTGTGACGTCCTACAAAAGTGATTATATTCAAATTACTACAGTAATTATTATTCATATAAGAACGATTACGCTAATGTTCTATGCGATATAATGTCGATGGATACTCATTTGAATTTTAGCTTTATCGTAGAATTTATCCATCGCTCTCTGAGGCCACATTTACGTTTATAAATGTTTCCATTGAACTAATAAAAGTAACAGATCAATTTTATGTTGTCTACATTAAAAAAGAAAACGAAATAGTAATTGATGTGTTTAATAACAGCATCAAATTATATACAATTTTTTTTAAACGGTGGCTCTATGCTGTCCTTTCGTACCCCTAACATTTGGATCAGAGACGTTGCTTACTCTTTTCCTATGTTAACTTGATATGTTTGTTAAAGCTTAAACTTTATAAAATTTCCTATTTTTATCTAATACACTATACTTAGAGGGATTTGAAATCACTGTCGTTCTCAAACTTAAGATAACTGGTGAAGGACCTCAATGAGAATAGTCTGAGATATAGTTAAATTCGTTGCAGGATTTATTTCTTTACATTTTTTCAATTGTAAAGTGAATTATTAAAAAAGGGTTATTTATAGCGAGCACGCCGATCGGTCGCGAGTTGATTTGGACCGTAATAATGTGCGCGGGGACCATAAATCTTAGTCTATCGTTACCCCACTACATAAATAACGGAATAATTGCTATTTGCACTATGAAACTGTGATAAACGACTTAGGTTTTGCTGAATTTTAGGCACGAGGTGTGCGGCCCATTAATTATATGTAACATCAGGGGTCGGCGGATGAATCCCGGTTTTATTGTTACATTTCAAATTTGCGAAATGATTTCATGTACAAAGGTTTGATGTGTTTTGTGTTAAAGTGATATATATTCCATCATGTACTTGATCTCCGTAACATGATGCTTAAGAGCGCGCGCACACTTTTGACCAAACTGTCGCAGAACAGTTATGCGATTGTCGATTGTTTCGTAGCCAATTCGTAGCAAATTGAGTAGTGTGTAATTAATTTAAAATAATTGTGAGATAGTTTAGTTAAAAGTGTGCGCGGGCTCTAAAAGTAATGAAAGTAACTCATAAGTCGGTTAATTAATCAGACTATATATGGCGCTAATAAACTATACCTAACAGATGTGAATATTTATTTGAATAACTGTGATGTAACTAAAATGTTTTTTTTTTTTATTACATGAGATGGCAAACGAGCAAGCGGCTACCTGAATCCGCCAAAATGGCGAAGCGACCGCTGCCCATAGACATCTGCAATTGCAGATGCGTCGCCTACCCTTATCCGACGGAGGAGGAGACGCACATAAAGAGGATATTTCCTCTTCCTATGCATCTCCTCCATCGTCAAATCCACTTCCCCTTCCCATCCTCTCATAAGAAAAGGGTGGTAAAGAGAAAGGGACTTAAATTAGGCCTCCGGCACCACACTCATCAGACGAAACACGGCATTGGTTCCATTTCACGCCTGTCTTCTGTGTGGTCGTGGTATTACACCGGGCGTACCGGCCCATTCGTGCTAAGATGTTAAAGCGGGCACTACCACTGTTAAAATGTTTGTTTCACCAGACATTGTTATTTTTCCAGGTAGACTGTAGCTGAACAAAGCATAGCCCAGACGCAGTAAGTGTAGATGCGTGAACTTTATTCCTGCAAACTTTAAAATTGCGGGCGCGTGGCGTCGGCGCGTCAAATTGCCCCGTACTTTGACTGGCGGCCGCAAAGTTGCTTCTAAAGTTTCTTCCACTATTTCAATGCTGGGATGGTTTTTAGCCCTTGAACAATACGTTAGCAAGCAGAAGGTAGAAACGAAACTAAAAATAAACACCTTGCGTGTGAAAAAATTGATATTCAAACAAGATTTATGTTTTTATGTAGGAATTTAGTTTTTATTTTTTACTTGCAATTCTTAAGCCCCTTTTCTCTATATGAACGCAGATTTTCCAAGTATCATGTCAATCGGAGTGTCCGTTCACAAATAAAGCTTTACTCGCTATCTGTGGTGCCCACACGAGCTTAAAATGTCTGCTTCAAATAATTTATGTTATTTCATTGGGCGCTTTACTATATCTAAGAATTATTTTAGTACACTCAAAAATATTGTATGGACTAAGACTTTCAATAATAGTTTTTTAATGGTAAATAAGCAACAAAAAATTTTTGCGATGACAACATTTTAATTTGTATTTGTTTTAGATATTCTCTTTATATTACGCTTAAAGGAGTAAATATAAAAATAAACTTTAAAATACAAACATGCATTTAAAAATAAACAACAGTAGGTGCACAGTCGGCAACAAATCATGACAAACTAAAACCAGATGAGAATTGTTGATAAGAAACGTAAGAACCCAGTCAGTTTCCAAATGTCCCAACATTATGCTCTCCAGGTATTTAAATAACACCTCTAACATACAAAACGGTCCCTGTCGACCGGCGAGTCGGGCAGGATGCATATGTCCACTAGTGATGTACTAGATACTCGTACCAATACCGTACCATAGAAATCGTACCAATTTAGTTATTAAAACTTTACGAACCAATTCAAGCAACAAATGTTATGTAAATCACATTATTATTAAAAAAAAACGTTCAACTAAATTATTACATGTAGTTATTTTATACTTACAAAAAATATGGATGTTCTTATATTATTCAGTATTTCCAATAAATTGTTTAAGGTATCGTGAGACATTACTTTAAGCGAAAATTAATTAAAAACGGCTCAACTCACGCTTTTTTCCTTCCGGTGACGGCACCGACTAGTTTCGGATCCTTCGGGGATCCTTCTTCAGGGCGAGTATTATTTAACTATTTATTATTTCCAATAACGTAAAAATTGCCGACAAATCATTACATAAACGTTAGTTATTATTCTGTTATCTATTTAATAGTTTTTCTATAAATTAATACCTCATATTTTTGGTACGATCAGATTTAGTACGCAAGTCGACATCACTACGTATTGCGCCGCGCGATGTGAGCTGAAATTTATCTATCACGAGACATATTTTCAACTTACTTTATTTCTATTCTCTGGCAAGTAATTTTAAACTCTATGCTGATAACTAAAAGTGCTAAACAGATCGCCAGCGATGTTGTTGGGCGTTGTTTATTGGCGATATATTTCAGAGTGCTTGCGCTTTACAGTAGCTAGGTGAGAACTCAGCACAACAATACTTACGGTTCATATTTTTATATTCACAGTTTACGTGAATTCTATTTAGATACTGAAAATTCACAAAAAGTAACAAGGCATCTTTAATTCAAATAAAAATCTTTTTCAAATATGCACTAGTTATTAAATATTCTACAAACATTTATAAACGTTTATTATTAATTGCCACAAATGATTTCATTCTTCAAAACTCCAACAATCAACGCTTTCTGAGGACTTCGACCTATATTTTCAAATAAACAATAGCGAAAAAACCGCGCAAAGTGATGCTTTTCAGTGATAATTTTCCTGCTTCCCGCCATTTCTGTCATTCTATCGCTGCCCGGTCTCATTAGGGCTCTGCTTGAATGTAAGTTCGTTTGTCGACCCAGATGCGGCTCACTTTCATCTCAAAGGTGTCTCCTAATGAAGTATTCTTTATGTTGCAGAGCTCCCTGCTTATTAACAAACTCCTCGACTTTCAATCTGAAACAAAAATGAATTTTTTTTTACATATCACGCACAAAACGGAGTTTAAAAACAGTCTAAAGTTATGAAGTAAAATAATGTTTGTTGTAAAGTATTCTGATCTAACTACACAATGTACGTGAGGGTTTTTTGTTGGTTTTAAACGTACCGATAGAAAAGATTTATTTCTAGCTAAAGGTTAACACAGATCTTAATCAAATATAAGTTTAGCGAGATTCTTGACCACTGAGCAATCAAGTACTGTAGTTTATTGCTCAATAAATTCGTACAAGTGTTGTCCAGCATTAGGGAAGTCGATAAGAATTTTTCCAGTCCTAAAAGCTGTGTAGTTTGTGTAATAAAGTAACTCAAATAATTAGGGAGGGAAGTTAAGCACATCTGAGTACGTAGTGGTAGATAGGTCGGGAAGCCATAAAACATCTCTTGTAAATGCTCCCAACTCATTACCCTTTATCTTTACGATCGTATTTAACTATCCTAGCTGTGTTAACTGTACCTAAAATAGTTATTACATTTTGATATAGTACTTATGTACTAGTAATCTAAGGAAATTTATATCATAAAGTGGAAGACATTGTATACAATGATCTCGTTTACTAACTGAAAACTTTCCATTAGCGTGGACATAACAAGCTAGCAATTGGCACACATGCAAGAAACAGTAATGTGTACAAACTGGCATGTAGTTAAGTTGAAAGAGAAGCTTCAACTTATAATACAATCATGAGTTTAAGAAAGAGATGGATGGATTGTGTAAAAGGTGACATGATCAAAAAGGGAGTGATGACTGAGATGACGTATGATAGAGTTATGTGGAGAACAAAAACCTGTTGCGCCGACCCTACGGGAGTAGGATAAGGAGATGATGATGATGACAATCACTTGATTTTTTTTACTGGAATGTGTATAGTAGTGCCAGCTCGTCTGTTAGTTACTACTCAATTTTACTGTTAGCTTTAATAACAATTTAACCATAAGGAAATTGGTTAATCCCCAATTACTTTAGGGTTTTTAATAATTCATGTGAAGTGATTTCATCGAGTGAGTAACCCAATTTGCCCTAAAATCGGTAACTTTACTTGAATACGACTTATACAAAACGTGTTTAGATTGTATAAGCATTGGTTTTTATTAGTTTGTAAGGCGAATAAGTTTTGTAAACATATTCCACGGATACAGCAAAGCCTATTTGTAACCGACGAAGGTCTATAGCCTATAGGTTTTGCGTAAAAGATAAACTCTTTTGGGTATCCGTCGTAACTTTGTTTGATGTGCCGAATATTTAGCCTTTTTACAAACGGAAATAGGTAAAGAAAAATCGCATTTTAATACCATCTATACTAATATTATTATAAAGAGGAAAGATTTGTACTTTTGTACATATTTAAATAATGCAAAAACTGCTCGGTTGATTTTAATAATTCTTTTACCATTAAAAAGCTATCAGTGAGTAGTATATATTTTTATTATTTATTACTTTTAGGCGGGTGAAGTCGCGAGCAACACCTAGTAAGCCTCAAAGCAGTAAACATTACAAAGTACAAGCTATTAACTGAATTTACACTGGTTAGACTACCAAGCCTAAGTACCTATTTGCACTACGCTGACCGTGTAGACTACATTTTCGCGCAGTCGTTGTCGCGCCAGTGGAAACGGTAACTTACTTTAATTTAAGTAGTTAACGTAATAAAACGACTTATAAAAAGTTTCCTCTAATGCCTACAATATTACATTAATATTTTCAAGTGAGTCTTTGGTCGATTTTCTTAGTGTAGAATTCATAAAGGCGTTTTCATGCGCAATAAACCTTTAATAGGTGGTGTGGAGGCGGCGAAGGGCGGCAGGTACAATCCTCTGCGCAAGTCGGGCGGCATCGTTTATTAGCACCAGTAATAAGAAAACTTGAGACGAATCTTTGCGAATTTGCATTTTATCAGTGAAAGAACCCAACTTACTTGCTGGATGGTTGTGTACGAGAATGACGCAATACATTTTATAGTAATTAGCAGTTGAAGATAACGAAACTGTACATAATTTTTACTTTAAATTACATTGCAACTGGGATATTTTGATGATTATGCACACTACACCTATTTAAAAATTTCTGACTTGTTACTCCCAACCCAATTATATTTGAGAAAATCTAATTTCATAAAGTCCTTTGACATACTCAAAAACGTCATAAACGTGACCTTTCTTCATTTTAAAAATTGTTTAATTTTTGCTAAACATCCAGACGTATTTTTAAAAAAATTAAAAATATTTACCTTCAATATAACACCGTCCCTAGTCGCAGCGCCTTCGTATGATAACAATTTTCCCCCGTTTTTTGTCTCGGTACTTTTTTCTCCTTTTCTTTTATTATTACAGCGACAACTACGGAGGCTTTGGAGATTGGCTCGCCGCAGTAACGCCGCTCTAGTTGTCTGCGAATTATTTTATATTTCGTCGTTGAAACGGTGTTAGGAGAATGAAATTTGTCGAGGGCCGCGGCACCGTGTTTGATTGAGCTGGGACTTTTTTGTAGGCATTTAGCGCTAAACAAATGAAACGCTTTATTTTCCTTGTTTGAGAATCGTTTTTTGTTTTTCCATATGATTTTTTCAGCGTTTAAATGTGATTAAATCAAAGTTGTAGGATTAATTTCAAAGTGTGACGATGTCTCAACTCAATCAAAAAACTATGTTAGTAGAACTGGATTTACCTGTCGCAAAGGGTTTATTTCCGAGAACTGGCAGGGTAGGGGAGGCATTCCGCTCCAGTTATCATCCGAAAACTTTCAGCCAATCCGATTTACCTGAGTTAATTACGTTTTCCACTATTAACGACTTATATCGGGTTGATTCGTATTGGTCGTTGTGGCTTTTTAAATAAATGTGCGGTCATTTAATTTAAAATTACCAACGGTTGTCTGGCAACCAAGAGCTTAAATAAACCTCATTTTGCAATAATAATGCTTATTCTATGAATAACTTCTATGAGTATGGAAACTGTGCAGTTGTTACATTTATGACCATCCTAATTCGATAGCTTGATATTTTCTAGATTACTTATTAGTTGTCAAGAGTAACAAATATTTTAATGAAGTTATTTTGCAAGACCAATATTGTACGTCACTAGTATAGTCACTTGAAACAAGTATAGTGTGTAACATTACCTGGTTTGTATTTCTCACATATTAAATAGACAAAATAAATTACAAGAAAAACAATGTTAAACCTTGATCATTTGCTTATTAGAATAGATATAAAAATGATCACCTATCTATTACAAAAGGTACCAAAATCATTGTAAGTTATTTTTCGTTTATCTCCGTCGAGCCTAGCGTAAGACGGGGCGCGTTTAATTTCACCGGGCTATATATTTTAAAACAGGCTGTGCAACTACATTTTACGCGAAAGGGAGGCATATATTGCGGCGCTTTAATGGCTGGATTGTTTTATCGCGCTCATTATGAGAGTATCTGCCAGCTAGTGGGGTATTAATTTATACCCGGGTTAGTATTCTAAGGATAGCTCCTACAGGATCCCGGCTAATGGGAACATTTCGAATTTAATGATATTCTATTTAACCTTAGAAGATCACATTGCCTGCTCTCAGAGAATTGTAGTTGGATAATTGGAATTAAATAGAATCTTCGAGTATTTTACTAATATTATTATTGTAATGCATAAATTGGAACATGGAAAATTTTACGACAATTCATTGAATGAAAGCAAAACACGTGTGTTATTTTATCAAAATTTAACGAAAGCAAAAAGTCATCAATTTGTTTCACCCACGTGTGCACAAATCCCCGGCGGCTGCCAAATAGGAATAAGATCGAGTCAAAGGCCCCGTCCAGGAATGACTCGGAATTGTCTGAAGAAATACTAAAGTACGGACGATAAATTGGCTAAAGCAGCAATATTGGCGCACTGAGAGCACCGTAATAGGCAATTTTCGACATCCAATCCCCGCACAATGGGAAGACGACGATTTAAATATTACTAACGGCCTTTCGTTTTCGAGTATTTACTTTACAAACGATTGATATGTCTCTGTTGTTAATCATCCAGACTTTACAAATAGCTTCCGAACGTTTAAATCTTACTTCGCCTTGTTAATTACATTTGTTTTAAACTTGATTAATTGTTAACAAATACTTTAACGGGTTTAAATGTTTATTGAGTCGTTAAATTATTTCTTTAACTGTTTATATTGCAAGTTAAGTATATCTGATATTAAGTTGCGATTTTTTTGTAAAACTTAACACCTGTTTTACTACAGATCAATATAGCTTTTGTTAACAAAATTTCTGTGAGTTTTTAAATCATTTAAAGAAAGTGACAAGGTCATTTCAGATGAAGGAACTAAAAAGATATCTATAAACGGCATTTGAATACACTGTGAATACGTAAAAGTCCATGATGTGGCTGGCGCGGCGAGAGGCGGCTGGAGGCGGCGTGAAGCGGCCGTGTTCCGCGACGCGAACCCCGTATTGTCTGAAATTAATTTTCCTGTTCCGGCCGATGCATCTTTTATAAGATAGTGGAAAAGTGGAAGGGAAAAAGTAGAGGGGAAATCCTCGACGGTTATTAAGGTGCAAATTAAATTTGTACCGTTGCCGGTGAGAGTTCGCCAAATTACTATTGTTCCTAGATTTCGGGTAATTGCCACTTTTCCGCGTTCTCTGTCGACATGTTAACTCTTAACCCTTATTTCGTATTTTCTATGGCAATTTGACGAATTATTTGAACAAAAGGATTGCGTAGCAATTACGCTTGTTTGTCAAACCAGCGAATAAAGATTTTTCGAAAATGTAACAGAAAATCTTTGGTACTTATTAATTAATGAAATTTTGTCTTCGTACATCATTTATTACTTTATTTTAATTTCAACTGAGTAACTATTTAACGATTTATAAATATGAATACTATTTTATGACAATAAGTATTAGCTTATCTATGGACCTGTATATTTAGATTTCGAAGTATCACTCAACTTACCCTGCATTGTAATATGGTCGTGAACATACATATATCTTCCATTAAGTTCAGAAATCATTCAAAATTGAGGGTGTTGTGTGAGATTGCTGAGCTGCGCAGTTGTGGGTTCTCACGGGAGATTCCGGCCCGCGCCCTCTGCCGCGCGCCTTCTGAATCATTGATGCTAATGAGCCTTTAATACTCTACGGCGAAAAGGTATTATAACACGCGTTTGGTTGTTTGTTTTTTAATAAACTTTAATACAAATAAGACAGTCAATAAACGTATAAGAAGTACATTTTCTAACACAACAATAGAAATGAAATTACTATCTCGTAAATTTTTGCCAATTTGTAGAAAGATGTCTGATTTATTTTTCCTAGGAAAAATCACAACGTAATAACATCAAATTGATTTGCTACTTCCAGCACTATGGAGAGGTCAATATGTAGAGATATGATAGGCATTTGTCAGATAGGTTCAATATTATCGGATATAACTGGGATCGCGCGATCGGAAATAATAGAATTTTTCCTTTAACGCCAAACAGCTGTCAAAAGGAAAAAGGTAAGAACGTGTTGAGAGAAATACTGATATTTTTTATTACGTTACAATTGTTTATTACATTTTTAAATCATAGAACGAAAGTGAAAGTCTTTTTATATAAAAAAAATATTTTTTTAACCGTAAAAATCTGTGATTCTCTTTACAAAGCTACAGGATACACTAAAGTATTTGAAAATATAATTTGTTAAAACCAGTGTCTCGTACTATGCATTATTTAAATTCTATTCAACGAATTCATTTGAGAATATGTAATTGAACAGATCAGTATTCGGAGGAGATGACGTCTGTTCTTAACCTCAAACCGCCGGCACTTCCGCTCCAGACACCTTAAGTGTTTTACCGTGTACAGCCTTCGATGCTTTGAGAAAAACGAAACTATAACACAGATGGTATCTTTGATGTTAATAGATTCATAGAAGAGTATTGAAAATCGAATTGATTCCCTTTTCTATGAAAGATGACTGGAAAGTACAATGCAATGATATCTCGATTTGATAAATAAAAACAAAAGATCTTAATTGTATATTATGATCGGTTCCCTGTACGTCCACAGCGAGGGTAATTTAGGATAGATTCCGGGGCTCGCTTAGGTAGCGGTGACTAGGCCATAGTAAACCACCGGCTCACTGCGGGTTGGTTGATTAGTTGACTTATCTTTGAATTTCTTCACAGACATGTGCAGGTTGCATTACGGTGTATTCCTTTAGCCATAAAACGTCAG
>NW_013525916.1:278990-279662 GCF_000836215.1 Papilio polytes
TAAAGTCAGAGGGAAATGCTAAGAACAATTCTTTTAAACTTTTAGAATAGGTGCTAAGATTTTTATTATAAACCGTAAATTATGTTAAGAAACAGAGTGCAGTTTACAATTACGGTTTAAATTAGAGAGTGCGGACGCGTGGCGTTATAAATCTAGTTACCTTGAATAATAAATGCGTTGGGTTCTTAGCGGCTGGCGGCGGGCGGCGGCGGGCGGCGGAGCGCGGCGTCGGCGAAAATCTTGGTGTATAATGAAAATAAGCGAACAAGACGCTGAGTTATTTAAATTAAATGGAAATACTTCACATGTACGTTATAACGATCAAATAATTTATTAACAGCTTTCAACTACTTAGTATACTGAGATATTTCTTAGATTTACATTGTAACTTGTTATTGATCATAGCGTTTTCCGCAAGATTGAACAAAGTTCCGACTAAGGTTGCGAGAATGTATTGGATAAGGACGGCAGGACACTGGGCGTTGTAGTGATCTTTGAAGAAGGATTACAGCAACTTTAGCGTTATATAGAAGCCCAATAAGTAGTGTACAGAGTATTATTAGCTAGATTTTTATTGGGGTTTTACTCCATTTTCGTATTTTCATTTATTGATTATATTGAATTGTATTTCACCAGTTAAAAAGAAATAACATCTGTCCGGTTAAGTTCGAC
>NW_013525916.1:279691-312228 GCF_000836215.1 Papilio polytes
CTCACAAATTAAAACGTTTCCAATATACCTAATGGCCTCTTAGATTTTATAACAAAGAATTTCATCGTACAGATTCGAAGTTCGAGATATTACAACTGTTCTTGCAAATTGAGAAACTTTCCGGTAAGAAATATACTCGAGTTTTGATAACGTAATTAAAATTTGATACTAACGGAAAGTTGAATAAAAAGTATTGAAAAACTTTTTCCGTTAATTTATTTCCATTATTGGAATCTTTACACTTCTTAGTTCGTCCATTACCAACTTTAACTGAATTTATTAAGAGATAACTTGAGTAAAAACGGAAGATAAACTTTCATATAACTTATTTAATTTAAATAATTTGCTTTAAGAGTTTTATGTTCACTTTGTGTGTGTATAATAATTCTCATCTTTTATTTTTCAAATTAACTTGTTTCCTCGAAACTGTATTAATTGAACAATTTCTCAGCAAATATCGTTCGAATTAACATTCTTTGGAGAGCAAATTAAAAAGAAAGATAGCCTCCGACATTCGGGTGACAATACTTTCTGAAATGTATAGTTTGCTAGTTTTTATAGCTAATGAGCTGTTTCCTTAATATCCACTTGTTATTTTTAGTTAAGTAGATTTAGTAAGATTTAAATAACATTTAAACCTGCTATGAACATGATTACATTTCTATGGATTTATAATTAAAAATATTTTAAGTAATAAATATCAAGTAATACAATTCAGTAATGTCATTTAAAATGTGATACGAAATAGAATATGATTATCCCGTGTGGTCTACGAGATGGTGTCACTAGTGAGCTCAGTGCAGCCGATAGAGGGGGCGGGGGTGAAGCAAAAAAATAGCTTTAATAATAGATTTTGCGGCGTGAAGAGATTTAATGACCTTTCGCTCGATTCCTATGCTGTACACGCGGTGACGAGCGACTTTTTTATTTGTAATTGATTTAAACAGGGGAGATTTAAATTGAAATTCTTCTGCGAGACGCGATGTGAATTTTAAAGTTAATAAAATTTCTCGAGTGAATGGATATCGTTGATAGTAAACACAAGTAATCTCTTAAAATCTCGTGGTTATTTTATAACACGATTTGTACATACTACTGAATTTATGGTTAGCCACTGAGGTATTGTAAATACTAAGGGAGACTTGAGGACTCTGAGTAAGATAATAAGAGTGATAGAAAATTGTAATTTTCTAAGATGTTATTACACAAGTTTTATTTTTTTTTTTATAACATAAGGTGGCAAACGAGCAAGCGGCTACCTGAATCCGCCAAAATGGCGAAGCGACCGCTGCCCATAGACATCCGCAATCGCAGATGCTTTGCCTACCTTTATCCGACAGAGGAGGAGACGCACATAAAGAGGACATTGCCCCTTCCTGTGCATCTCCTCCACCGTTAAATCCACTTCCCCTTCCCATCCTCTCCTTATAAGAAAAGAGTGGTAAAGAGAAAGGGACTTAAATTGGGCCTCCGGCACCACACTCATCAGACGAAACACGGAATTGCTTCCATTTCACGCCTGTCTTCTGTGTGGTCGTGGTATTACTGGGGGCGTGCCGGCCCTGCAGTGCTAAGATGTTAAAGCGGGCACTACCACCGTTAAAACTGTTTTATGAACCGAACAAGAAAATGTATTGTAATATTAATTCGTAAGCCAACGTATACGATGTCAAGTAATCTCTAACATAAACAAACAGTCGGATCAGATACCCTCTCGAATAGATAGTCTAGGTCTTAGGTCATTCAGCCCGAGGCGAGCGACCTAGATGACCTGAGTATACAAGGATGGTGTTTCATCTTCATTAAAATTGGTAACGGTAAATGTATTTGTAGTTAACTTAAGGGTTTTTAATTAAATTTATTATAGGGTTGAAATCACCACAATTTCTTTGTTCTCTTTTTATGTAACAAATTTTACAACAAAAATCATGAAAAATACGAGTATTTGTTTTAATGATGTCTGTTAGGGCGGGAATACACATCTTAGTAAAATGGAACAGTTTGTCTTGGATGCCAGTTACTGGCACAAGCGAGTTATTTGCTAGTTTATGAAAGAGTATACTTTAGCAATGACAAAATCGAATATCGTTCTAGCTTTTATGCCAGTTACTGGTATACCATCAAACGTTTACACATTCTTGTTGCTGGCACGTAAGTATCTTGCATGAAAATATACTAGCTAAACATCTGTGTATTCCAGCCTTTACTTTCAATGGAATTTGATTCATTTAGAAGTATTCGTCATTGAGTTTGTACAGACTGAGCAGGCAGTTACGGCGAATTTCGCACGAAAGCGATCACGGGGCGTTAATTATATCGTCTAGTGCATCTACAAGAGGACCTCTAGCTACGCCGAGCTAGCTGTTAGGGATTGGCAAATGAGTAATTTGAAATAATCCCAATACATCGCCAGTTTGTACTCACAGCTTGCATTTCATTATCTACACACGGAGCAATGTACTTTGAAATTGAAAATTAATACTGTGGCATTTTCATTAGTTTGATAGTACCTTTTTCGAGAAATGTTTCAGGTAATCTGGAATTTATTTTTTCATTGATTACTTAAAAGTACATAAATTTGCAGGTTTTTACGATTCCATGAAATTTATAAGATTCTGTCAAAGAGTTTCAATAACGAATATTTTCATAACATAATTCGTTTTATCGATGTCAGGTTTACATTTAACAAAAATAAAAATATATAATACTAGCTTGCGCCTGTGACTTCGTCCGCGTGGAATTAAAAAAAACAAAAGTGAGTGGCCCTTGGTTTTTTCCAGACTAGCCTCTACGTCTATGCCACATCAAGATCCATTCAGCCGTTTAAGCTACAAACGCTAACTAACATCAGTCTATCGATCTAAACTTTCTCACTCATAATGTTATACTCATAATATATATGAGATATCTCGCTCACATCTGTTTTAAATCTTTAGCCATTGGGTATTTGAAAATAGAAAGTTTAGCAGATAATCTTATAAAGGAGATCTATAAGGTTTGGAAAATGTCTGTTAAAGTGAAATTCTTCAATAGCTATCAACCTTACAATAAGTCCTCATAATCCAGACACTGGTGGATTTACCGGAGTCGCGCCACGCTCCACTGGCAGGGGCGGAATTTCCATTCATATGTGTCTTTTTATATTTTTTTATTATTTGACTTCTCTGTTGCGTTTTCCAAGTTTGGAGTACGCTTCGAGGAATCGTGATTTATGCCTTGGGTTCCATATTCCGATGTGATATATCTCGAACAGGAATCGTAACGCTATGAAATTGATAATATTGTTTTATTATGCAAAATCGGAAAGGAAAATTGTCGCATCCAACGAGTGTTTTACAAGAACTGTTTGGTTACGACTTAAAGAGAAAAACATGTTTAAAGCAAACAGAAGTATAAAATTTGTTAGATTTTTAGAACTTAATTTTTATCTTGATATTGTAATCGTTATTACATAAAATATATAAAAATTCAGTCAAGTGTGTTAAGTGCAACTGACTTTATTCGGTAATATATTCAATTCTGAAACGTAAATCAAATATAGATATACTTTTCTATTAAAATCGCTTGTAATAAACTCAACAGTACGGAACCACCGCAATAAAGATCTGACGTACACATTATTTTTCGTTTGATAAGAGGAAAAATTTATTAAGGGGGAGGGACCCCATTCGGACAATCTAATGCCAAATCTATCGAGGCGCCGGTTTCTATACACCATAAGACTGTTAAATGATGTGGAAAATTAGGGTTTTACTGCGCTGGCCGGCGGACGAGGACCTTATTGGAGATAAAATCGACGATGTCTGATTTAACACGTATGAAAGTACTGGATCAGTTAGAAAATATACTATTCTATGAATATGCAACTGCTTTTTGAATGTTTTTTTTTATAATATAAGGTGGCAAACGAGTAAGCGGCCACCTGAATCCACCGAAATGGAAAGCGACCGCTGCCCATAAACATCCGCAATTGCAGATGCGCTGCCTACCCTTAATTGACGGAGAAGAAGACGCAATTAAAGAGGACATTCCCCCTTCCTATGCGTCTCCTCCACCGTCAAATCCACTTTTCCTTTCCAACCTTTCCTCTTAAGAACAGAGTGGAAAGGAAAAGGGACTAAAATTAGGCTTCCAGCACCACACTCATCAGACGAAACGTGGAATTGCTTCCACTTCACGCCTGTTTTCTGTGTGGTCGTGGTATTACACCGGGCGAGCGGACCCATTCGTGCGGAGATGTTAAAGTGGGCTCTACCACTGTTTCCAACCTTTTGACATACTAATGGGACCAATAGGTTAAGAAACTATTTAATATCTTAAATGTGAACGTTTGGATGAATAGGTGTTTGTTAACGTTTGTAGCCTAATCAGCTGAACAGATCTCGATGGTATTGGTATAGATATACAGCACGATCTGGAGAATCAATTAGGCTACGCGGGAAAAAGTAGTTTAAACATGCAATTAAACGTAAAGCTAAGAAAATTAATACGGAATCCGAGGAAATACGAAAGAGGATCTTTAGATTTGAAAGGGGATCGCAAAACTTACCTGGAAGAATATGCAAGTTCTCTAAAGTTGAAACACTTAAAGGTAACACGGTATGGAAACTCTAAAACAAGGAATACCGTGTTATAATACCTTGAAGCCGATGCTTCCTAGACTCAAAGAGAGCAAACTTTCACTTCATGCGAGAAACTTGAAGGTTCGCGAGAACCTTCCTCCCTCTTACGTCTACGTACTTTTATAGATTTGTTTGCTATTCGTGTTTAATATTGTATTTCATAGATTACTTGTATAAGGTTTACTTAACAACCGAAATATACATACAAAGATTTCATTATTTTTCGTGAAGTGCACTTCAAGTTAAATTAAGGAGGTTTACTTATATAAATAAATTAACTATCTACTATGAAGTAATTAGTCTAGACTCTAAGATATGAAAAGGGCTGAAA
Organism: Papilio polytes; assembly: GCF_000836215.1. Lineage (NCBI taxonomy): Eukaryota > Metazoa > Arthropoda > Insecta > Lepidoptera > Papilionidae > Papilio > Papilio polytes. The sequence continues at coordinate 284,645 of NW_013525916.1, forward strand.
TTAATCGTTAACATCTGACAGCAAACATTAATTATAAATTTTGATTAAAATCATGAGATGACTTAATTTTTTTCTTTTAAATAACTCTAGATAAATAGCGTCAAATAATAATTAAACACGTTTTCAACTCAAGAAACTAGAGAAAGCTAAAAGTGATAGTCTTGAGTAGTTAACAAAGAAGCGATATATTTCAGTGGACATGTTTGCGTTCCTTATCTAACAGAAGTACAATAAATTCCGACTCAGCGACACCTAATAGAGCCATCAATAAGTTTCTTTAATGTTTTCATAATTCATGTCTCGCTGCGTTGATATCAGATTTAGTTGTCCCTATCTGTAGATGTATTTAATTGCCGTTTGAAAATAATTAATGTATTCAGAACATCGGTGGCAAAGCCTTAAGCACTTGACTTGTAATCTTGTCTTAGGTTCGAATCCCGCCATGTACCAATTTTCTATTTTCGAATTTCATTTGTGAATAAGTATTTTACCTGACGTTCTTACGGTGAAGGAAAACATCGTGATGCAACCTGCACATATCGGCGAAGAAATTCAAAGATATGTGTGAAGCCAACCAACCCGCACTTAGCGAGCGTGGTTGACTATGTCCCAGTCACCCTAACTGGGGGTACACTCCGAATCCCTCAGTGGGTGCGTATACTGAGCTGGCGATGATGATGATTATGATCGTTTCTTCATTCTATCACTGGTAAACTTTTAATTACCAGATTGTATATTTCCTAGTCATCAAATTCCGTAATCTCTCAACCAAGCTACGGCCAATTATCAGATAATTTGGGCAGCTGAATGCTTCTTGTCAGGATAAGGTGGCGTAAATCCATTGCCGACAATGGGATATATCTTAATTAATTGTATTCTACAAAAGCTCCCTTTAATGAGGAAGAGATCGTGGATGCGATAGTTGACGATGAATTGCCCTGAGTTGCCGTGAGCTGTGATAGACGCTCCCTGAAGTGAGATGCCTCTCACCAAACACTATTTCTAAAGGTGTTAATTAATGAATTGCTTCATTGGATTCGGAAAAATTCCAATGTCTTATCGACCTTAATTGGTGATTTATTTTTAGATCCTTACGTTAAATTGTTCTTTATGGTTTAGTAGTACTTTGATTTCGCTGTTAATCTTATAATCCTTAGTTACTGTAGTGCATTTCATTTTAAAAATTGATAAACAAAAGTATAATAAAACTGTTTTTTTTTAAAGATTGAGATTCTAAATATTTTAATATTGTAGTTGAGCTGCGTAAACTTATAATTGGTTTAATGATTTTTTGTTTCGAAAAGTACAAAATCAAAGTAAACAGTAATAACTATCCCTTAGGAATGGATTAAGGATTTCAAGAGGTTATTTTATTTATTCTTCGAGCACGCTAACACTTTGCACCGGTACCCGCTTCAAAGTCAGGTTTTTCATTAATTACGGCCGCTCGTGGAACAATATAGTAACGAGGCTCGCTACAGTCGAACACTCGACAGCGCCTGAGAGCAAAATTAATATTGATGCTGCGAAGGTTCAGATGTTATCGTTAGCTTTTAATAATAGAGGGATGTGCGGCATCTCTGCGGCTTCTTCTTTGTTGTTAATAAGATTTAGTAATATGGCCTTCCACCGCCTTATTGATTTAATATTAGTACAGCGGGAAATTATAGACGATACTGTAAGTGGGTTATAATTAATATTCGTTACGTGTTTGTTTTAAGATGTATAAATATTCAATTTAATGGTGTTAATTAGAATTTACTATAAGAATATATGTTATCCGACACACCTACAGTTAGTTATGAAAATTATTAATTTATTTTAATAATCGAGAAATAATGCAATAACTTTCTTATTGTAATGTACCAATTAATTCTACTGTTTATGTTCCAAGGGTTTATAAATAGTGGAAGTTTAAGACTACTATTGTTGTCAAAGAAAAATACTTTATTTGAGTACTACATCAACTTTGAACATTAAATGTTCCCAACTCAATATCACACGCACCATGTAACTCGAAGTGGAAAAGCAAAAATAATAATTTAACAGAGGAACACTCGAACGGATAAAAGGAAACGTGAAAGTGGGAAAGTTTGAGCAATTCTAACAGAGCAGGGCCTAAGGTACACGGAACTACTTTTGATTCCTCCACGCTTTTGTCTAAGTTACTATTTGAACGTGAACCGAGTTTCATTGTTAAAAACGAGTAAAAAGATGGATGAACATCGCCGGTGCAGATATGTCGATGTATCGAATACTCTTTGAAATTAAAATTGTTTCACGATGTTGCGACAAAGTACCTTATTAGTTTTTGTATGTATATGCTTTGTTTTCAGTTGATTTTAAGTTTCAAACTAAACAATTCAAAGTTACATAGTAAAAGTTATTCAATTTAATCATTTTAATGAAAAAGCCCTTCATTATCTCACCTACGTCATCCTACTCCCAAGGGTCAGCGCACCTTCTTCCAAATAACTCTATCATCCGTCATTTCAGTCGTCATTTCCTTCTTGATCTGTCACCTTTTACGCAATTCATGCATCGGTATGAGGCACATTTGTAACTAATGTCCACTATTATTTTAGTAAAATAATCCAATTCATTAAAATGATTAAATTTGTAAACTTATCTTTTGTGATTATTATAAATACTTATACACATGACAATCTTGAACTTTTCCAACTTTCCCGACCACTTTCTTGCATTCGACTTCTGTCTGGTAGTAAGTAAGACTTACAAAACAAATGGCAGCGCGGAATGCGGCGCGGGCACGGGACAAAGCTTTGACAATCTCAGCGCCGGCTAGCGAGCCACGCCAGGTTGCATACCAAACATTACATACAATTTAAATCTTTTATTTTTCCAACCTTTCACGCTTTATTTTTAAGCAAATTGGAGCATGGCTTCCGGAGATCGTAAATAAAATTTGTCTTTAGTAGTTGGCTAGTATTTTTAGTTACAATTTTAAATAACATTACCGTTTGTTTCAGGTTATAGGCGAATAGAGATTTACGTGGTAAGTTTTATTTCACCTATTTTAACTATATTTAAAAACTCTGAATAGTCAAATTGATATTAATAACGTAAGTTAAAAATAAGTTCACATTTATTAAAAAGTATAAAGTAAAGATGTTTGTGGGGTTTTCTTTGACCTATATTGATATTATGCAGTGAGGGGAAATTTTGCAAACGTATAAATGTCAAAGCATTTCTAAACCTAATGATGATACAAAGGAAACGAAATAAGATAATAAATTCGGCAAATACGGTCGTCAAATTAAGGTATCTCGTGCCGTTTGTATCAGCCGGCAATTTCCATAAATCTTATATTATAATCCTTATTGGTTTTATTCTTTGCAAAGAACATCTTATCCCCAGCTGGGGATTTGGCAAACATTGTTAATGTAAATCATAAATCAAATTCGATTTGTCGTCGCTACGTCTGGAAAATTCGACCGATAATTTTTATTGGAAATCAATTGTTTTTTTTTCAATCTGTAATGCTTACAAATAAGTTGCATAAATTATATAAATTAGATTCATTGCATTCCATCCCCCTGTATTACGTACCATTCTACCAATTTCAAAGAAGCTAAAAAAGCGGATTTATAGATGAAGTGAACTGCAATTAGTTTTGAAATTCAATGTAAAGTGAAGCCAAATCCAAACGTCATTACTCTTTGGGATTTCAATAAAATTAGAATTTTAAACTGGAGAGCGGCAGATCGCCGGCGTGTCAATATTTATCTCGCCCGAACTGAGGGTGGCATTTAGCCACTCCGCGAGGGAATTAACATTTATTAGCCGCCAGGAGAGCTGCGTTAATATTAGCTCATTCTATATTTCAAGCGGGGGTTTGCTATTCAAATCCTTTGTCTTTCGTATTTAGTGTATGTAGTGTTACGTTATTTTACCCTTTGAATAAATTTACGTATTTTATTTAAAAAAAAATTAATGTATTTTCTGCCATTTTGCATGTTTATTACACATTAGGAAAATTATTGGTAGATTTTAAAACATGGATTATAAGAAAAAGTTTAAAGCAAACATTATACTATGGCTTTTTTTAAACTTTACTAACTACCAGTTCGCTTTAAGATTTTAATGTGTCATAATCTTATTGTATTATAAGCTGTTCATTAAAAATATAAATAAAATCTATTAAAATAACTGATGAATTTAATTTACTCTCTTTCTGTTGTTATACAGAACTGAATAACAAATCCAATTACAACAGAATTGTCCTCAAACAAAAACAATGACGTTCGTCAAATCCACCGTCGGATTCAACAGATCGGACAAAATTATCCGCTCCGTTAACTAGATTAATAAAATAAAGATACAAAGTTGAAAGAACCGCCCGCATGAAGGCGGTAAACAAAAGAAATTGTCAACAATGTCAATTTTCCCTCCGGAACACGAGCTGAATGGAAAAAATGTCCAATGACAATAATGATGTATTGGCTCTGGTTATACGTGCGGCAACTGAATTAGGAAGCTTTGCGTACTGACGACGAGACTTCTAGAGATCCGCAAACGAATGTTTATGTTACAGAAATGATACAAGTTAGTAAGCAAATGTAAAGAAGAATTTGAATTAAGTAAAAAAGGAATTATTAATTTATGAATATAACAAGTTATATATCTTGTTTATGACATATTTTCCATCAAGAAATTACATATCTCTCGACTCCGTTCGTGTGAAATAAAAAAATAAAAAAAATACTTCATGCATCTATGCCGAAATTTATCGAGATACGTTCAGGCTACAAACACCCATCTAAACTTTCGCATTCATAACATTAGGTAGTTTCACAAAAATCTACGGAATCAAAACTATTACGCGAAAGTTCAGTCAGTTTTTCATCGCTAAGCTCTACTAGACAATTGATTTGTATACGCTCGCTTGTTTATTTACCCAATAAAGGGAGATTTCGCCAATTGCGGGGTTCTAGTCGGCTTAACGCTGCCTTTTCTCGTCAATTTTTTTTCAATATACAACGTCAGTAGTCTTTTGAAAAGCAATTATTTATTGCAATCTTAAAGTAAAATGTCTTGTTTACCAAGCCATTTAATCTTAGACTGGTTTAAAATTCTGAATTAATCCACTATATTAATTTAATTGTAACTATTCGTCTGTTAGAATCATTGATTTATCACGACATAAATGGTTACCTATAACGGTATTTTACAAAATAAATCACAATTTGTATGATTGTGGTATCGCCAGCGCCCACCATTACAAATTAAATGTAACTACAAAATGGCTGTCAGCATCTAATTACGTTCACGCTTCGCGTCTCATTTGCTAGTCGACAGTCGCGTGGGTGAAACTAACGAACTGCCCTCATTGTTATACATAGATCAAGCGATCACGATTGTCATCTTATAATGGATATGCTGAGGTTGTCTCTCAGAGAAAATATTGCCTCGTTTTAATGTCACAAATATTAGACGCGAATTAAAAAAACTGAATTGAAGTTAAATTAAGGTAATCCAAAAAAATCTTAAAATTAAATTTAACATACAAAACAATGGATTTTTGATATCTGTGTGTCTAGCAGGTATATTTTGTTTCTCTGTTTTTAAGCTGATTGTAGTTATAATATTAAATTATTATAATATGATACCACACACAATTCAATTATCGAAAAACTAAAATTAAGTCATAATATTCATACAACAATTTTATAGTTAATTTAGTGTCAGTAGCATGATGTCAGTTCTGTTTACGAGCTTTAATCTGTGGTATAACAAAGGTGGTAAATCTTAAGCATAATTGGCCAGCAATGACAGTGTTGGTGCAGACTATATCAGAAATAAATTAATATTGAAACCGATAGTTAAATGTGTAACCGATATAGATCAAGTTTCATGAGGTCTTAGGCCACTCTGACTCAGCGATGTCGTTCGCAGAGCACTTTCAGAGCTCGTATAATATACTAAATGGCTGGATTTACATTCATGATTGCTTCGGCGTTGAGTTAGAATTATAGGCTATTAATATTTTCTTACATAATCATTAGAGCGGGCGCACACCTTGACTAAACTATCGCACAAATGTCGTGCGATTGTTTCGTCAATTAACTGTTTAGTTCCTCAACTAAAAATCGAGTATGCGCATCTCCATATAAGGTCATAGAAATCAAAGCGAGACTAAACAATTGTGCGATAGTTTAGTCAAAGGTTTTTTTTGTAATTTTTATTTTCAACTTCTACAGACTCTTGGTCCGTACTCTTTTTTGCACAGTTTGTTTTTTTTTTGTTGCATAATCCGTATATCACCAGTGAGTTCCTTTTTTTATATACAATTATGCTACTGCTTCTGTCTTAGTCAAAGGTTAGCGCTCTTACTCTTTACACATTTGATATTACAGTGAAGTGTTTAGGGCGTATGTAAGCAGCTCGTAAGTAATTCGATAGGGAGTGAAACTATTGATTTTTTTTTTTAATAATAGAAACTAAATATTAAATATTATTTTCATTGTACCAAGTAGGTACTTAAGTATGTATTTTAAGGGAAATAAAATTATACTGTAACATGTAGTTTATGTTATGAATTATTGAAATCGACAACCATGACAAACGCGATTCAGAACAAATGTTATTTGGCGAACCATTATCGAGCTTATAGGGATGTTCTAACATCGATATCGATATAATTTTATTAAAATACATTTAATAACATTCTGTTTAGTAGGCTTTTATAGACTTTATTTTTTTACAACTTTATTTAGGGTTGTTACAATTATATAAATCTGATTAATTTTCTTGATATATAAAAACTGTGTTTAAATTTAGCTTTGTTTACGATTATTCTAGTAATTTATGTTTACACATTCCTTTATTTTTATCTTACGTCTACTAAAGAACTAAATGAAAATATACACTAACAAAAATTCCACATATTATTTTATCGATGTGGAGATATTAACATCACTAGTGACGATTGCGGCATCGACGATCTCCGCTCTAAGTTCCTATACTGATGGTGTTTCTATGTAATCTATACTATTTACTTGGATTTTGAATCTACAAAAGCCCCTTCATATAGGATTTGAATAAAGGGTCGTACACACTAGCGACTACGGAAAAGAAAGAAAATGTTCAGTAAATATGTTATGTACTTTACGAACATTAAATTTACCAAAAAAAAAGGTTTTCGAATACTATCAATATAATTGTTTACATAACATATTACCTATGTGTTTTAGCAGATTAACGGTCTATCCCACTAAATTGTAAATTGTCTGATAACAATCCAACGTATAAAATATGTAATGGAAATATCGGATTTGTTACCTTATAGTAGTGACGTAATTTTAAACTATCTGAGCCTCTATAAGCCAGTGGTGGGACAGGCCCTAAATCGGTCTAAACTGAATCTATTCTATCGTAATACAAGTTAATTGAAAGCCATTTTATAACCTCATAATAAAACAATTATTATTCTGAAGTAACACACACTTTCGTGTAGAAGTGTACAAGGCGCGTCACTAAAGATTTAAAAATAACTTTCTCCAACGCTCGAATCTTATTTCAGGATTCTCTCATTACTTGTATTTGTTAAAAGATAACTCTTGATATAAGGTGACATTTTACGTATGTAAATAATCATTTAAATTGTCAGTCGGTTCTTACTTTTTTTATATTTTCTTTTGGCCTTAATAAACGGTTTGTGTTCTCTTTTATAAAAATTCAGTGTATTAACTCAACGAGTGATGGATGCAAGGTCGATGTTGCGTCAAAAATATTATAAGTTCACGCGTAACGTGCAATGACATTTTAGAAAAATGATCTGTCAAACACGAAAGATAAATCTCACGCCGTAGTTAGATGCACTCTAAAATTGTTTCGATTTATCAACCCTTGCCACTGGCGCGTGACGGCGTCGCCGGACTGTCGCTAACATAAGTGGGTATAAAGAAAATTCAAGAAGTGCAATGCTAGGCATCAGAACAACAAGAACAAAGTGCATTGAAGTCGACCTTCAATAGTTAATTGTATTTTGAAATTTTAAGACGAAAATTTCAACAAATTTTCTATTATATTTTCATCAAACTATTTTTGTACTCGCCTGTACATAACTGCCTCGTCGTGGACACCGTGTGCTTCTAAAAAATATTATAAACGATATTTGAGCGACAAATTCTGATCGCATCGGTAACTTCTGCCAGATCTTGGAACCGTCATATGTTTTGTTATTTGTCTTTGATATTTTTTTATAAGATCTATACTAAATAAGGTTCCTAAAATATTTCACAGAAGTGTCGGTAGACAACTTAATTAGATCGTTATAGACTTCACTTAGGGCGGGCGAGCCTGAATAGGCGTGTATAGGCGGGCGTCCGTGCGCGACGAATCGACTTCAATAGGCGCTGTGATCCTGAGATCTACGTGACGCCTCATCACAGTAATGGTTTCTAGGGTGATTCTATTTACTTTACGCACGTGTTCGCGAGAATAATCCACACCTAAAATACATTTATGGAGTCGATTTATCTCGATAAAGAGATCTTAGTAATGGCCGTCTATTGTTATCAATTCTTTTATTTGGGACTAGCTGTTGCCCGCGACGTCGTCCGCGCAACATTAAGATAAAAAGTAGCCTATAATATACCCGTCTATGTCAGCTTCCCTTCAGTGTAAGTCCGGTCAAAATCGGCATAGCTGTGTCGGAGATTACCCGAAACAAACGCGGCTTGCGGACAGACTGACGATTCTTTTTAAATGCGATTTTCGTTATCAGTAACGCAAATATCTTCTCGAAATTTGGATTTTTTTGTGGATACAAACAGACACTCCAATTTTATTATATGTACATTTTAAGTACATTTCATTTAGTGACATTAAAATATAAATGAAAGTTGTCTAATCAAAAAAATCACTGATTTTTTATGTTCTATAATAATTAATTAAGCGCTTTCACACGTCTTAGTGTACGCATATAGTATTTGGCCAACACTTGGCTTAAAGTGTACCATTAACAGATACAATTAATCTGCCTAATGAATGTTTGCACGGATGTGACCACTCCATTTGGCCAAGCTGGTCAAACTGACAATATTTGCTATACACTCGATATCTAATGAAGGTACATTGTACACGTGTTGATTATCCTTCGAATCAGTTTCGTGCATTAGTCAAGTTGTGTTTCTAACACGATTAGTTAAGTATACAGGGAGTTGTGTTTGACATAGAACATACTTGAACAAATAAATGTATATACTACTCCTAGACAATACAAAAATAAAAAAATAACAAAGCTAATTTTCGTGTTTCCGTTTTATACTTTGGGATCTCTTATTAACAGTTTTTTTTTAGTAGTTATGTTACTAAAATCATTAAAGTTTGAAGCTAGTAACCTTAGTTAAAGCAATTACTAACGCTTTACGTAATTAGGTACCAAGTACTGAAGTACGCTAACATTACGACGTCTGCTGTCTAATTTCATGGTCTATTAGCGTAAACGTTATTATAATTACGTATTAGATAAATAACACAGCTTGTTTGTAACATGCAACAGCAGTCATTAAAGTCACAATATTGTACGCGTCATAATATATGAAATCATTTTAACTTCAATCAAAATTGTATTAATTTAACACGAAAATTCGCAATAAAGCATTCAAACTGTGATCAACAATTTGTTTGAAACATTTGTTTAGAGCCCCTATAGGGCCAAACTACAATCATAGATTTTGTCGATGACACGAATACTTTTTTGCAAATTTTCGTGCTATGTCCTCTATTATTATATACTAAGGTTTGGGATACTTTTGTACATGAGGGGATGTTTCTCATAAAAGTCTATAGTGATCAATCATCGACTTTACCTAAGGTAAAATTTGTTCTTGCTTTCCATCTCTTAGTAGGGTAGGTGTAATATTAGTGGGTAACTTCCTAGTGCATATTTTTAATTACAATAAAAATATTGAAATATCGTAGCTATAGTATTACAAAAAGTAATATTGCGGAACGGGTTCAATCTTGGCATAGTCAATCACAGGTTATCACGGCGTACGTCCGGCTCGCAGGACCACAATAACTTGTCAATAACCTGCCGGCAATCACTCAGCCTATCTGCTGTCAGGTCTGTTTGCGTTGCTCTTATCGCGCCGGCCTGAGCAAACAGTTGCGTAGCATCCTCTAATTGTTGTCGAGTTTCAAGTGGTATTGTGCAAGCTTCCGATGAGATTTCTATTTTCAAAAAGAAAAGCGTTCTGTTTTTGTTATTTTGACTGAAAAGCATTTGCAATTTACAATAGTAATTAAAAGAATTGAAGACTGGAGATGAGACACATTAAATAAGTGTCGGGTAAGAGTCGGCGCACACCTTTGACTAAACTATCGCATAACTGTAATGCGATTGTTTAGTTTAGTAGCATAAAAATCGAATAGTCTGAGCAAATATAAGCTCATAAACAAAGCGAGATTAAGCAGTTGTGCGATAATTTAGTTTCGTACGCACGGCATTAGCTATCAGAAGTTGAATATCATACCGTTATAATTTTGATAACATCAATATATTTCTCGGTAACGAAGCGTTCTCCTTTCATTAGCTTCAATAAGGCGACATTGTCTAAGAACAGACAACGTGACCCTTGATTTATTGTCTTCGATGATTTATTGACCAGTACTGATTTAGTATTGATTTGTATTGTTAATTATTACATTATCTTATTCAAACAGAGTTTTCAAGAATTGTGTTAAAGTGTAGTTATTAATACTTTATTCATGTAAATTAAAGCGTCTGTTTGTAATAGCAAACGAAAAATTCCAAATTTCATAGAGATAATGTATTTAGTGGCTAATAATCTTACAAACTAACATTTTTATTTTACGTTATAATTTCAAATGAATGAACAATTTAATTTATATTTAAGGAATAGATTACGAAAAATATTTTGAAGTGAAAAAAGAAATAGAATAATAAAAAAATGCATTTTAAATTTTATTAACATTTAAAAATGATTTGTCAATTTTTAAAATGAACATGATTTTTGTATTTCAAAATAAAAATGATTTATGTATTTTAGAATGAAGCGGCATTTAAAAAATAAAATCTTTTTTGTTAAATATTAATGTAATGTATTTTAAAATTAATCATTTTTAATTCTTTTGTAATTTGATGTCTCAATGAATGAAAAATATTTATGGCTTTTGTATTTAAAAATGAAGCGAAATTTAAAAATGTAATCTTTTTGGAAAATATTAACAGATGATTATTTTAATAAAATAGTTCTAACATTTCTGTGAATAGATGTCGAAATTAATAAAAATCTTTTAGGGTTTTTTATTACAATATTTGTTGATGGAAGAATTTCGCCGTCTATGTAAGTTTTGTTTGCAGTTATTGTCAGTTGAGTTTACATAAAGCACGATAAGCCTCGTTAATTCTATCTCAATACACGATCAGATATATTCGTAAGTACCTGTATCGTGTTTCCAGCGGCCATATCTCCCGATCAGGGGCAAATGAAGACGCACCGCCTCCAGTATATAATGACCCTATCGCCTACCAGACGGTGTTATTTCATATTACACGTTATCCTGGACGAACATTACGTAGACAAACGACTTTCATTACTGCGCCTTAAATGGCCCACTGCAATATCTAGAATGTCTCGACAATTTATTGTGATTTCTCTGGATGTTTTGGTGCCATTTGTTCTTTAAATTTACTTTAACGGCGAGCTGAATTTAAAAAAAAATAAAACTGAAGCCCATCTTACTGAGTATGTAGCTTTTTATTGGTGAAAGAATTTTTGAAATCGGTTCAGTAATTTTTGAGATATACATACAAAAAATAAACCTTTTTTAAATACTAGCTAGCTGTTGCTCGCGACTCCGTTAGTGAGGATTTTTTTTTTAATAAAATATGACCTCTGTAGTAACATACAGTGGTTATATAGGTTTTCAACGGTGCAAGTATTCGACACAGTAGTTTTTTAGTTACAAATCTTTTCTGTTTATAAAATTTGTAAAGATTAATTTTTTTTTTATAACAACGATTTTAAAATAAAATGTAACTTACGAGGAATGTAAATTCTTCTCTTTAGTAGAGAAATTACAGCGTATGTCTACTAAAGTGTCATTAGAAGAGTTGTCGAAGTAAAATCGTCCAGTCCAGTGCAGTGTGGGGCGCACAAAGCCCCGCGATGCACTCGCCGCAAATTGAGTTACAAAACGATTCTTTCCCCGGCCGCTAGAGTGCGCCTCTCAAACTTACACAAAGAGAATGTTTTTTTGTTGGCGCAACAAAATAATGCTTCCCTCGGTCAAAGACGACCACGATGCGAATCTTCATGAAATTCGCGTACAATTTAAGTCTTGCTGTCTCTCGGCATTTATTTTGATTCTTTCACTTTGGTTAAAGGCATTTGATTTTAATTGAATGTATTTTGTACATTACTTCTATTATTATTCCTTAACTAACTTTCGCCCGCGACTCCGTCCGCTTAGAATAAAAAAAGAAAGGAAGTGCCCTATGTGTTCTTCCAGACTATTCTCTACGTCTATGACAAATTTTATCGATATCCTTTCAGCAGTAGGCTACCAACTATAACAAACATCCATCCATCTAAACTTTTACATTTATATCAGTAAGATAAGTTAAAACTATCATTCATTAATATTATAAATGCAAAAATTTAGATGGATGTTTGTTACTACGGATCTCAAATACGACTTAAATTATCTTGATGAATTTGGCAGATGTAGAAAACAGTCTGAGAGAACACATAATTTTTTTTTAGTGTCACGCGGATGTCGCGGGTACAAGCTAGTAAATGATAAAGATAAAAGTGGTATAGAAATATCTCTCGGTAAATATTTGAGGAAAAAGTCATAAGTTCGATTCAACAAAGTATCAGATAGATTGTGAAAACTAGTAAAAGTTTGAGGAGCGTCTGTCTGTCGGTAGCAGGTGATGTCAGCTCATGTTCGTTACTGCGGAGCTTCATTAGGGCGCGTCTGAGGGGCGAAGGCTCAGGGCGGGTGCTCCATTGTATTACCGTCGCTACAGATTTTATAGAAAAAAATATATCTCGCCGCAAATCTGACACGTTGAGGGAAATCTTTTGACGATTTCTAACTGACGTTACTGTTTTTCGGGTTTTAATTAAAATGGGGAGCTGTTAAAGAGACGTATTTCGATATTACAGACAAATATAGCATTTTGTCCCTAAATTATTTTAGACTGCAAGTTTGTATTAAGTGCGCGCACACTTTTGACTTAATTATCGCACAACTTTTTAGTTTCGCTTTGGTTCTTATGAGCTTATATGGAGGTGTGCATACGATATTTAGTTGTGCAACTAAACAGTTGAATTGGCTGCGAAACAACCGACAATCGCACAACTGTTAACAGTATCATACGTATATTATTTAATAAAATTGAATTATCTATATTAATAGTCATTCGTATTATTCTATAAATCTACAAGACAGTTAAAATTCCTTGTACAGTCTCGTAAAATAACAAAACGAAATGTACCCAATATAAACTTTTACGTCTGTACAAAAGATTGTCGTCCGTACAGAAGTCAAGATTTAAGTGAAGTCTAGAACGTTTTCATTACCTATCTGCGGCGAAAATGAAGCCGCGAATCGATTCGACTTTGAAACAAGAGCTATATATCTTGAAAGTTGAAATAGAGCCGCCACCGAGGATTCCTAGGGCCATTCCACACACTAACTCACAATTATAAGTTTCTAACTAGTTTTTTGTTGAGCTGTGGTACATCTTACAATGCTGTTCATATAAACTATATTAATATAATAAATTGCTTAAATATAATACTTCAACACGAAAAACACTGCAACTATCCATTTCATAATCTATACAAATATTGTAAAGAGGAAAATTTGTATTTCTGTATGTATTGAAATAATTCATTTTTTATTTGGCTAATTTCATAATTTCTTGCAATTTTAAAAAGTCGATTTATAGCTGAATAACTAAGAATATCTTTTTTACTTTTTTTATTCCATGCGGACAAAGTCGCATGCAAGCGCTAGTGAGCAATAAAAGAAATTTTGAGAATTTATATTATACCAACCCGTATATTCAGATATTTTTTTTTCAATATTTCATGTTCTAATGTAATAAAATTTAATCTTCATAATTAAGATTTTTAAATGCTCAATCAGATAAAAGCAGGTGAAATAAAAAGTGAAAATTGAAGCTAAAGTTATTTTAAAAATTGAATTGGCAATTTTTAACACTCAGTGTGCACTCAACTTAGTTCCCTCAATAAACTGACTAGTTGAACTTTAAAGAGTTTTCATTGAGTAACGTTTGGCGTCAAATTGCTCTCCAGTAGCCGACTGATATCTTATCTGACGGATTTAGCTGAACCAGTCTGTAACTGGGACTTCTCTAATACTAAGTTTAAATAAAGAACTACAATTAACAATCATATTATTATGAAACTTCTTTTATTGACAGATAGTAGAGACACTAACTGTACATATTAAAGCGTGCGCACATAGTTGAGTAAACTATCGCACAACTGTTTAGTCGCGCTTTGATTTCTATGAGCTTATATGGAGGTGCGCACACTACTCGATTTTAGTTGTTTAGTAACTAAACAGTTGAATTGGCTGAGAAACAACCGACAATCGCACAACAGCTGTGCGAGCGTTTTAATGGTATATTCTATACAATTATATTTATTTTACCGAAGCCAGACTAGTTACTTCAAGTATTGATAGTTTGTTTGCTATAAAAATGTTTCTTTACATTTGAAAATATGACTTCACGTGAAAGAACGCTGAAGACGACGAAAGTTTTCCGGCTGATCAACCCTTAGCGAGTTTTACGATGTGACGCGAACAAGGTGCCTGCAATCGGGGCCCAGGGCCGTAAACAATAAAACTCTGGCCGCATACCGATCAGGAAATACTTGTTATACAATCCTGTTCCAGCAAGTAATCTTTCATCCCCCACCCCCGAAGTCTCCCAACGGAATTCCCCAACTTCGAAGTGACCTTACTTTTTCCCGGGCCTGTAAAACTCGAAGGACTACTTTGAATAATTTTGTTAGTTCCACGGTCTATCATCCTACGCCTATGTAAATGTGGGTAAATTGAGTTTAAACTAAGGCGGTAACTCACATCTATGTTGGCTGGAACAAAGAGGTAGAAGCGGTTAAAGATTTTGTTATTTATCTGAGGGTTAAGACATCCGTGTCTTTGACGGAACATGATAAATCAAAAATGTAGGCACTGGAGAGCAAAGCAATATCTCTTTTTTCATATAAGTTTTAAGTACCTAATATTGTAAACATTCTCAGAATAAAATTCCTTTTTAAGGAATTATCGTAATCCAACAAAGAACTTCCTCCCTAACCAAAGCAACGGGATACCATCGATTTGGGCCGACTCAGCGGGAAGCGGAGTTTTCTTGAAGTCTCATCAACTGCCCTCAAGTAAATTCACTGGACAATAGTTTATTTGGACGCTGTCACAGGGGTGTTAACGATGTGTGCTGAATGCAATGTAATTTAAAGTACTTGAACAAGCGGCCAGATGCGACAGTACATGATAATCGATTTATTTTGATTAAATAAACTCATTTATTATTTTGGTGACTTTATTAAGATATCTTGAATCGAAGAGAGGAACAAATTAAGTTTCTGCATAGATAATATTCAAGATCATAAACAAATGACAGGCGGTCTCATAGACAGATCACTAATGAGACATACCTTGATGATTTATTGGGGATGGTCCAAACGCTAACTTTGTTTCCGTCCTTGGAGCAAATTGTTAAGCGTCGCGAATTATACAAAGTTGTTTTGTAATAAATCATTTCGTTGACAACCAACAAGTTGTAGTTCTGTATCCACTTTACTCTATTTGTACTCTTTACCGCTTTATAATTTCTAAAAAAGACTTTGAGTTTTTAACGCAACATCTTAGATACGAATATAAACAGTTTCTTACACTTTGAATCTTTTTATAAAACTTTTTAAATATCTTTTATTAGTTAGAAACGACTATAACCGGTTGATTAATGGTCGTTGTGCGTTCGCTCTATCGCTTCGTAGCTCTGCCGGGTAATTCCTCGTCATCGTGCCGTTTCACTCAACTTTTCACTCAAAACTTTCTCTAAAATCCGTCAAGTCCTAATGAGATTACTAATTATCGATTTATCCGAGGGCAGGCCCTTTAAAAGATTACACTCAAATAACTCAACGCTAAGTAATTAAGTCCAACTTTCCAGTAATACTTTGATTCCAATTGTTTTCGGCCCCGTTTTGTTGAGGACGCCCTCTTTTGTTAGTTCCTTTTACTTTCACTATGAAGCGTTTTCATAAAGTCGAAGAGAACGGAATTAATTTATTGAAAATCTTTTATTGTACTTTCGTCTTACTTAACTTGATAATTTGAAATTAATTGGAGGCTATTAATTTTATTGTTATTAGTTACTTCTAGTGAAACGTGAACATTGCTTTCTATAAAGTATTCATACAAATTAAAACACAAATGAAAAAGGAATAAATTCTTTCTAAACGGAAATTGGGAAGTGTTTTTTTTTTTCAGCCACATAATTACAGATGTACAAATATTGTTCAATATTTATACATGTACCTTGATTACGGTTTACCTTGTGACAAAATGAAACAAAACAAATGCCAAACATTCGTGCCCTGTAGGCAAACGTAGCACGTGACCGCAATTAATGAGCGGGAGAAAGGTTACAGTTACAGTATAGGCCTGTGCAGATAACGCGATCAGTGATTAAATAATATTAACATGTTATTTTGTACCTAAACCACCGTAGTCTCTGAGAGACAATTTAAAAGAATTATTGAAAATTATGTATCTGTTAATTAGCCAAATGTTACTTCAAAATACAAATTCCAAATAATGCTTTTGGAAACTTAAGGATTTACTTTAAAAAATATGTTAATTATATCAGTATTATAAACACTAAGAGCTCCGTAATAGTATAAATTAGGTAAAGAAATTACTAAAACTTGCTTACTCTATGCAGAATTAGATGGTTCGTCGTCGATGTACAGATCTGGAGCAAGGTACACGGCAGTCTTTACTTACCTCAACTTTACCAACAATTAACATAACCTGTAATTATATTTAACATTTCATTACGTAATTGCGCTAGCGTTTGTTACACATGTGTAACTTTGATAACTTAGGTGACAATAAACATGATATTATCCACTGAAATACACTGCCAGTACTATCAGCGCCCTGGACTAGAATTTATCCAGCGCTCACTTTTGTAACCTTGAGTAGGGAAGAGGTTTGTAAAGAGTGTTATTTGTGTTACTGTCTCGTGCTGTGGACAGCCGCACAGCTTGGCCTACACTAATATTCTGCTTTACTATTTTCTCTATTAAATCTTAATATAATTTTTAAAATGTATAATTAGTGAAAATCTAAGAAAGATAAGTAAGTGTATGGGATGATGGAATAAGATGGTTTTCTAAAATCCTTACCACAAATGTACTATTTTATGTAAAAAAAATGTTCTACTTTCTACAAAGTGTTTTAAAAATTGTGAAGTAGAATTCTATTAAAAGAACATTTCCAGTAGGAAATTAAGTTTCCATCGGCTTAGAGTTATTTCATTGGCTCTATTTGATTTATTAATATTATTGTCTTGCGGGCGGTGCCGGGTGGCGCGGCCAGTTCATAATTCACGGAGCCTGGCGCTCTCGATAGGCGGCTTACTTTGACGCTTGACATATTTATGGCCTTTCAAAATTCGCTCTAGCGAGTAAGCAATTTAAGGTTTGTTCGCGAGAGGTGTCCTCTTGCTACTTTTTTAAGTGCAAACTGCAGTTTAATATTAAAATTATATTGTTTTATATTAGGCAAACTTTCGCCCGCGACTCCGTCCGCGTAGAATTTAAAAAAAAACTAAATAGCCTATATGTTCTTCCAAACTATACTCTACATCTATGCCAAATGTTATCGAGATCCGTTAAGCCGTTTAAGCTACAAACTCTAACAAACATCTAATATTAGTAAATAAGATATTAGTATGTTTGCATGTACTTTTAAAAAATTACTGTCATAGTATATTTTTCAATAGTTTTTCGACTGCTTTGTTTTTAATAGCATTATTCAGTAACAAAATATTACTGTAACTGATAAATACCTTCATAATCTTTCAGTTTGATTTTAACAAACAATTACACTTTTACAAACCTTAAAATCCATTTGACCTAGCAAGTATTTATGTTTTAAAATTGCACTTCGTCTGAAACAAAATTTATGAACCCGGAAAGTTACACTTCATAGGCTTTTATGGCGACGGAACTCTCAGATGGCCGCCGTATCTCCGGCACTCTTTACTCGATTAAACACAGTTTAATCGCGACTCTTTATAAAAGAAGCAAAAATTGCCTCAAATATCAAGTAAGGATCAAGAAAATGCCTTTAACAATACAGTCTAAAAGTAAATACAAATTTTACCCTAAATTTTATAAAGATAATTCATACTATTCTAGGGGTCGACAATATTTTTGCACTTATATCGACATCTTGTTTCTTAAATCCATTTGTAATAGTTTTTATAAAAATTGAAGTATTATTTCAATTCGAATTGATGATATTTCTCAACAGAAGCTCATACTATCAGCAAATACTCGTAAAAATCTTTCAATATTATCCGCGCAATACGTTTAATGTCTTGAAGAATGAAACGGAAGGCGGAATAGAGGAGAGCCGGCTAAAGGAGCTCTGTTCAAATATTCGCGATCGTACGAACCGAGTGGATGCCGGCTGTAATTCCCCATAGAGTTAATGCATTCGTTTCATTCCTTCGGATATTGTATTTAACTTTCTCTATGTATGGATGTACAGATGTAGACCTCTTTATAGCATTGTCATGTGCGACGATATTAAATTGTTCTCTATAGGGATTTTTAGCATCTTAATCATGTTTGAAACATATTAAAATTGAAAGATTCCATCTTATATGTTTTTAGAATATGTGCATTATTATTCAAGTAATATTTTGAAATTATTACGCAATAGGGACAAACAAACAGATCCTGCAAATAATATAAATCCTTCACTATGCTGTTTTATAACATGTTACAGCTTTAAGAAAGCATTTACATTTTCTTAGGGCGTATAGCAGAGTGTAAAAGGCGCTTAAGACAAACCTCTTTGGAGCTCAAGCTCGAGGGCTCGTCTGGGAACCTCTGTTAAGGTGGTAACTTAGCGTATATCAGATTGAAAGAATGCATCTTGCGTTTTGGTTATCTATGGCATGAAATTCAAAAATCTACGTAAGTTATCGTCAACTAGGAAAGCTTCAGATAACCTTTAGATTCTAGAAATAGCAAAATTGTAAGAGAAAATATGGAAAGAAGAAAGTCAAATCAATGTGGAGGTTACCTTCTTCGATCAGAGTACTTCAAGTCTATGAGATAGGAATTTAATCTACTCAAGTAATGAAGAACAAACACATCATCAATAATAATGTTGGTTAAATTATGAATTATGGCAATTATCAAATGATAAATTACATTATATTCATTCGAAGTGTCCGCAGTTTTGTGAACATTTCAATCAATCTTTTTTTTATTCTATTTCTTTAATCTGGCCCGGGGCAAGGATTCTCTTTCTATGTACTTTGTACTTTGTTCTCGGTTAGTTACAAAAAGTTTTCCTATTCGAATTTAAATTCATGTATTCAACAGAGAAGTCGCAAGTGCCTACTTTCGAGTATCGGAATATATTTTTTTTACAAAAACGTTAACAAATGTTATTTCAATATTTAAATTTCGTGTAAAACGTTCCTGTTGGAATTAACTGAAGCGATTATCCTGAAAAAAGGTGTAATTCTGTAATGTTTTACAATAAATAAAAAAGAATACTAACATTAATTACACCAAGAAATACTCTACTTGTAATTGTGTAGTCCAAAGAAAGTTTTGTATTATTCATCAAAACAATCAAATATACTTATTTTTAGCACAAGTAATTCATATGTTAAGTCATACATCCTAACTTCAAGGTTAAATTAAGTGCTAACTATGAATACATTTGTAGTACAAACAGCAACAATAATTCAAAATACCACATCGTATTAATCAGCAAGTCGAGCACCTGAAGCATCACGTGATGCCGCGCTGCGAGCAAGGTGCGGCGCGACTGTAAGCGTAAAATGATAATGCCACTTGGGCGTAATGTCAAACAATTACATAGGAATTTTACTTAATTTTTTTGAAATTGTCTTTCACATTTTTTAGTTTAGCTATGGAATTAATCTGACAACGACCTGTCTTCTTAGGATAACTAGATAATGTTGAAAATCTAAATTTTGATTACGATTATAACTTTACAAAATTTACAAACAGCAAATGTATACACCGCTAATTGATTAGAAATTCAATTTCCATTTATATCGAGTTCAGTTAAATTAATAATAAAATAATAATAATAAGCAAGCGGATGTAATCGCTATATATGTGTCTGTACGCGTACCCGTGCTGTCCCAACAACGCGTGTTAATCAGACAGATCGCGGCTAATTGCCGACTGGAGTGTGAAATGCGGGCTCAGATGAAATTATCAGCAGTTTAGCGCTGATTTATGCTTGATTAAAGCGGCTGCTTATTCCTTGCCGAGATGCGCAAATCAAACGCTCAGCTAACAACAGCGCTGTTTAACTTTAACTATTAAATACTAGTTTTCGCCCGCGACTCCTTCCGCGCGGAATAAAATAAAACAAATACAAGTAGCCTATGTGTTCTTCCAGACTATCCTCTACATTTCTGCCAAATTTCATCGAGATCCCTTCCGCCGTTTAGGTTACAAACTCTAACAAACATCCATCCATCTAAACTTTCGCATTTATAATATTAGT
The DNA here is from genome assembly GCF_000836215.1 of Papilio polytes. Lineage (NCBI taxonomy): Eukaryota > Metazoa > Arthropoda > Insecta > Lepidoptera > Papilionidae > Papilio > Papilio polytes. The sequence goes on from NW_013525916.1 coordinate 305,501, forward strand.
GAGATTTAGGGAAAAGATCTAATATTATATTATACTATTAACTGAGGCTTAACAATCTTTGCACTAAGTCTAGATTAGTCTTACAAGACTTCCTTAAATACTAATTAACTACTCACTGCGGTTAACTAATATTACGGGTCGATCCCGTTTGTTATAAAAAGATCTGTACAACGAATGTTCCGATCAATGAAACATCTTAAGCAAAAGCGTAATAAGGAGCTCGAGGTAATGATTATGAGGATGAATGGAGGGTTGTGGAGATTTGTAACGCGGGCGGGAGGCAGCGGGAGGTCCATTCGGACGATGTAATTGGCATCCCCGCTGGTTACCACCTCTGCTAGTTATCGAAGCTCCAACTAAAAGCTTTCTTATATTATATGTTATATGTGTGTTTAATATCTGATGAATAGGGTGAAATGGATGTTTATTACATTATTAATAACCTATTAAATCAAAAATTGGCGAAATATTAAGGTATAAAAAGATATGGTCTTGTATTTTCGGCATATTCAATCTTTTTATTGTAAAAATCTGCGCAGTGTTGGTAATAAAAAATGCATCTACAGAAATTTCTTTTGTACTATTTTAAAAAGAAAAGTGACATTTCTCTACAGTCTGCAGCAATAATCAAAAATATTTCCATGTATGAAGCTAAAATTCTGCCCGATTCCGACGCAATAGTGGAGAAATCTCTAATACGTCATCTGCCACGCCGTTATTGTGAATGTAAGGTGGTGCACACAATCAGCGGGTGCCGACAGCCGCACGCGGCGCACCTGAGCCTCATTGCCAGTGAGTTGCCAGCTAGTGTGCCTGCTGCCTTATGCTGTACAGATTGCAGAATAAACGTGATTAAAATGTTTGCGTTTTTATTTGGTTTCTGACTGCAAGGCTTTCGTATTTAATATTTTGTACTTCTTTTGAATTACGGGGAAATAGTCCTTTTACTTTACAATTATTAAACTTAATTCAAATATGTGAAGCACAACATTATTTAAAGATTGGGATAACGATTCAAAATGTTAATTACACTTAAATATATTTCTCAAAATTATCAAAAACCTATAATGTTTAACATAATTTTTATTTTATTGACTTTTTCTGCACACCATACAATACAGGAGTATATTGTCTGCATTCAGTTCCCAATCGAGTGGCGCCTCTAATTGATTCCCAATATATTCAATTTGGCAAACCGTTTTATTTGTTAATACCAAATTTTCACTTAATTAACGCTTATAAATTAACGTTTCTAAATGACTAATTAACCTATTAGAAAGTGAAACATAGAAATAAAAGAAAACTCAAAAACGATGAAGATATTTTCCTCAAACGTAAAGCAAATCAAAGAAAGCGTTCTAGAAGTGTCAGACAAAGAAAAGAGACTGGAATCGACACAGATTAACTGAGATAAAAAAGCTCCGTGTTCGCATCGACATTGTCTTAGCAATTCTATCGTCAGTTGCACCCGAGCGGTTATCAGAGGTATCGCTTAGAGATCACGTCTGTCCGTGGTATAATTTAAACCCGATTGCAGGAGACTGGTAAAAACTACAGATAGATATTGTCATTAGATGGCAGCTCTGAGATAGCCATCGCACGCTAACACCTTTCCTATGTCATCAACTGAATGTTTTCTTTAATTTTATTTGTAGATGTTCATTATTTTAATATCCCTTTTAGTTATAAACGGAGAGCAAGAAAAATAGTGTTTATGTGAAGAAGTGGGTGCGATTATCGTCCGATAACCAAATGATTCTTTTGTTTTAACTCTTTGATAATGTTGACAATCAACGGCTTTGTCCAACAATCATAGTAAAAAAGTATATAATAATTTGAACAAACTTGAACACTTGACGCCTAATTAAAGTCTCAACATCACAAGTTCAATGCAAACGTAGACGCTCGTCTGTAATGAAAAATTCCACGGCCTCTGTACGTCGCTATTTTACTTAATGAACTCACCTGTTTTCAATTCAAAGAAATGAAAGTCCATAATGAGCCCGCACTCAGCACACGTCTACGGCGCGCTGGAAAATTCTTTTCACAGGCCTGAGACGCTTGTAAATGAATCGGTAGAACACGACGCCAGACATACGCATGTACGAAAGCAAGCGTGCGGTTGGAAATATTAACTTTAAGTTAATGTAACTGAAAAGCAACATGACTTTGTGATATAAGTCTTCAGACTACAGGGATTTTAAGGTTTTCTATTATGTTTTCATTCGGTTAACCACTATGTTCTCTAAGATTGTGAATAGCGCCATCTAGTTGAAAATAAAGTAACCAGAGATTTTTAATGTTTCTCATATTTTTTTGTATTGTTACAGATTGCATTGCAAACATCTGTAAATAAGGTAAGTAACTATTAAGTTTAGTAAAATTGTTCAATGAAACTTTTAATATTTCTGAAGCAGTGTGTATTAGAATCTCGAGAAATTAATTTGAAAATAAATTTGGTACAAATAAACAGAATATCACAGTATTTTAAAGCGGTGTCTTAATTAAATAATATATAGAAGGGGTGGTTAAGCCTGTTGTTTATACAAGATCTCCGGCGGGCCGCTTTTAATGCGCTAATACAGAATTAATTCCCGCTACATCTATTTAATTAAACTCTGATTAGGGAATACGTCTTGTTTAGAAGTTAAAACTAAATTAAATCTTGTTGCCTTGTCTTTAATTGTTTCAATACTATGAACAGTTCTGTGATCATTTTCGTCCCATAAAGTGTATATTTTTGAAATGAACGTGTTACGGTCGAGAAAATAAGGAGTAAAAGGTTACAGTGGTATGGGCATGTTATGAGAAAGGGTGAATCGCATGTAACAAGAAGGATGTTAGGTATGAATGTGGAGGTACATCGGTAGAGGTAGACCTAGAAAGAGATGGATGGATTGCGTGAAAGGTGACATGATCAAGAAGGGAGTGATGACTGAGATGACGGATGACAGAGTGCTTTAGAGGACGAAAACCCGCCGCCGACCCTACGGGAGTAGGATAAGGCAGGGGAGATGATGATGATTTTTGGAATGAACGAATTTCTAGAATTCAATGGAAAATATTTAGGGTAGTACTTTACTTTGGTATTTGAGGGTATAAAATAAATGAACTAGTAATAAAAATAAATTGAAAACATGAAATTCGCTAGTGCAGTTAGAGCTATTTTTACGAGCAATTAAAAAACGTGGAAACCTCATCGGGCGCCGCGGCGCAAGATGTTTACAATATTTCCCTTTGGAGCTTTGAAATTTAATAAGCGTTTAACACTTCAAAGCCCGCGTGTAAAGCAATTTAGCGTAGTCGTCGAAAAACACCGAGTTTTCGGCTAGCAGCGTAATTGGTTTAGAGTACCGTGCCTGGGTAAAAGATTAATTAGCGCTGCAAACAGCCGAGGAAGCGCTTTTAAGCGCCATTCGCTTACAGCGTCGAGATCATAATGGCTACGAGACTAACAAACGACTACAGATTGTGTAGTCTCTATTACTATTGTGTTAAGGATAATTATTGCACGGTTAGATTGCAGATTTAAAAATTGTAACTCGCAAAAATAAATGCAGCGGGATGGTAGGCGTTTAATGTTGACTGTTAAGATTCGGAATGGAATTGTGACGGTACAAGGTAAATTCCGACCGATAAGTGCGTAACTCCCGTGAACTGAATGACTTTTAATGTAAATCGTTAAGATATTTTATCGTGGATTTTTAGTGGTTAAAACGACGTATTAAACGTTAGATATGAACGTTTACTTTGGTTTTATTTAAACACATTGTGAAAAAAATATATAATGACATCATGACCGAAGTGTAGTCATTCGCTTACGTTTCTAATATAACAAAGAAATTATAAGGATGAGTGAATCTTTTAAACGAAAATTCTTCTTCAATTGCCAAATTCTTTATAACGAAGTTGGTTCATTTTATGCGTATTTGAAACTTGAAAGTTAACATTTATCTTGATCTATTTGAATGACAAGCGTTAAATTATTATGATCAAAAAAATCAAGCAAATGCCTCAAGTGAATTTATATTTAAAATTATCGATTTATCTAACCTTACTGTTTTGGCTATAAAATCAATAGATGGAGTTACTAGTTTTTTAAATGTCGGTGACATTGTGTTCTGAAATGTCACTGAATTGATGTAAATGTTCAAATATAGTAGTGAATAGTACAATGAAGTGTTTCTTTTTGTGGTACCGCTCTCCGTAGTAAACACTTACAATCGTAGTAAATTAAATTGAATTTTAGGCAGCTGAAATAAACACATAGATTACTGCGGTTTCCCGAAACACATCCCCGCTGTTCCTTAGGTTATGAAATTGGTTCGGGGACAATAAAATACATAATTTAGCCCAAACCCCACGGGGAATTCGACTTATTGTAGCGTATACAGTAAATTTTGTAGGACGCACGTGCTCGCAACGATTGTGTGGAGGCTAGAATTGGATGCGAAATCTCGTGTTACGTGAATGATAGTTTGGGAGGCTCGTAGGGCTGCCGATGTAATAAATTCTGTCTCATAAACACAAGGCAAATGTTGCTATAACTTGTCAATAAGTGCTGCTTGCATAAATTTATGTACAGCTAATTGTTCCTTTATGATTTCACGCTTTATGTGTAGAAGGAAACATCCTTACATTACCCGTGTTGACAAGTTTCATTGAAATTAACAGATAAAGATAGAAAATGTACTCTGACGCAAACATTATTTGACACTTGCTTTCCCGTGCGGCTTCACCCGCATGAAATTATAAAAAAAAAAATTGTTTTCATTTGTCAAATTATCAATTATAAAAGTCATAATATTAATTAAAAATTAATTGACAGCAACTTATGGTCTCTTTTCCCTATTAGGGTATTCCAAAATATTTACCCCCTAAGTTTAATGTCGTAAAAATATATAGCCTAAAGCGTGACGTAAGTGTAGGGCTTTTTATTTAAAAAAGAATTATTCAAAAATTTGCGGTAATTGCTGACATCTTAGGCAACAAAGAAGTGTGTGTTTACGATTTATTATAATAGCATAGATAGATTAAAATATGGTGTTAACTTTAACAGAATTAACACGATATTTTAAACGTCATGTTACTTGTATTTTTAAAGTGTTAACTTTGCTATTTTGAAAAAAGATTAGTCTCGCTATTTTTATCTTAACGTTTTTTGGGTGAATAAAGTTCTTTGAATTCACATTTGTTTACTAAAACTATATATATAGTTACAATATTAATATGTTGTAACAAATATAAAATCTATTTCCACTAAAGTATAATTAAGCGCAAGCTAGATATTGATTGGAATTAATTGGTGCGGCAAATGATGGTGGCACAATGTGACGACGGCTGCCGTCGCCTCGTCGCAGACAACTTATGCTGGGGCTGAGGCTGAGGCGCAGCTGTTTAATTATCTACGGCCTGTAGACGATTTCTACATTGGAAGACAACTTGTTCCGCTTCTCAATAGATATTAATGTGCGGCCGCACTTCAAGCGGGTGTATTAGCATATAAAATTTAAATTTTAACATCAAGTTTATTAACTTTAATGATAATAATAATGTTAAAGGCTTGAAGTTTAAGTTGTTGAGATTTTTGAACAGTTTGAATTGTTTTAAGTGGCAATTAAGATTTCTTTTAGGAAAGTCAACGTGATGGAAATCTGTCGTAATGATGCCACATTTATATTTATATAAATAAATATTCAGTTAGTTATCAAAATTTATTAACTAATATCTTTATTTTACTACTTAATATTGTTGTCAAAGTTGTGATATCGCTAGCAGTAGGGCCCAACCCTGGCTGTCTCGTCGGTTGACCGCGGGGCTATAAATTCTGACACAATATTTGGGCGTCGACTCCCGTCGAAGTTCCGATACCAGCATATTGCTACGTCATACCAACATATTTTGTTATAAAACTTTTGATTTAAAATTAAAATTCATGTAGCGGATATGCAAGCAAAGCTTTTATTTTTATGATATTGATATTTTGATTATTTTAGATGTCCAAATGTTTTTAACTGTAGATTAAGTTATCTGTTGTTTTTAATTCGGAAATATGACCATTTATGTTATTTCAAACTAGTGATAATGTACATAAATAAAATAAGGTATTTTTAGGCGATAATATGTTTTTTTTTATCAAATCAAATTACTAATTTCAAATATACAAACATTTAGGTGGTTTAGTTACACTCTTAAGAAAAATTTAAAAACATTTCGCAAAGAAACATGTAAAAAAGTGGTTCTAATTTTGAGTCATTCAAGACAAAAAGACAAATCAACAAACGGACACCAAGTGTGAAATAAGACCAAGCAAGATAACTTACGCCAGTTTATCATAATGACGTCTGTGTAATTTTTTTCAAGCTAAACAAGCGCCCCCTAGCGGCGACCCGGCCGCACTAAATCACCAGCCCGCGACAAGAATTATCAAATAACTCAAGATAATAAAAAATATTTAACAGACTTTTTAATGTGGTAAGAAGCGAGCTTACTGATAATTGAGAAGCTTTCTTGGACACAGAATAAAATATAAAATCGCCAAGTAATTTTTATTTAATTTTTCTCAAAATCTCAAAATCTCTTATATTTATCAACTTCTACAGAAGTTGAAGAAGAAGAACTTCTTGGTCCGTACTCTTTTTGCACAGTTTGTTTATCTTTTCTTTTTTTTTGTTGACCGACTTCCCAAAAGAAGGAGGTATTCAATTCGTCGGTATATTTTTTTTTTT